>NC_091132.1:141709605-142017105 GCF_040183065.1 Periplaneta americana
CTTTCGCACCGAGGTTAGGAAAAGTTTAAACAAGTATACTATTCTGTAGAATGCACTCTCAGCGTAATTATCTGTCGTCTAACCATCAACATATTCCCATGCTAAACATTTAACTACTCTGGAGCTTGTGGGAGGCCTTATAAAGAATACATTCTGCGAACTAGGCTTTGCGCAGTTAATTAAGTAAATAGAATGTAGATTCTAAACCCTCTTTCGCTGCAATTCCATGACAATAGTGAGTAATTTATTTCTTTTCATATACCGGTATGTGAAAGTAATGTCCTAGATCGAAATTGTGATGTGAAGTTCAGTAAAATTACACGCTTGTTGGCATTAAAGAAATTATGTTCTTTGTACAGACCCAAAAACAGAATTTGAGCCACCTGAATTTTCCATGCGCAGTATGTTTTAACTGGAAATTGAAAAATTCATATGGTCCAAAATTTTTTTTCTGAGTCTGTACGTTTAATGAACACACAGGCAATCTGAAACATTTTGCGCACTAACGTCAAAATTAAAATGACCGAAACGCAGTCGAGTTGCATGATTGTTGTAGAATTTATTTTGAATCATTTTTTATCTTTAACTATAGTCGCGTCGCTATTATTTCCGGCGTGACTCCTCCTCTTTGCTTACGCCTTAGAAAGTAAAGGCTCTATAAAGTCTAAGTAGATAGTATCGTTTGCCATTTTTGTTCTTTCATTGCCGAGCTACCAGACGAGGAATCTATTTGCCGCACCGTTAAACAATATCATGTCGTAGCTCCTATGATAATAAATCAAACGCACTGTAATTGATCAAATAATTGAGCGGCAAATAATGTCCTCGTGTGCTTTCTGCGAACACCAACGAAAGAGCCGAAATGGCGGGCGATTATGTTAAGTGTTTATCGAACCTTAGGAAATGCATAACGTCATCAGCAGCGAATCACAAGACGCACAAGTTTAAATGTAGCTGACCTGCAACGTGATTGGCTGCCGGAAATAGGAGCGACGGGACTTCAAAATATTTCTCAGTAACTTAATTTTTTTAATTCTTTTTGTAGTACCTGAACCACTTAGCGAGCTTAGTGAGTAGATAGGCCTGTTTAGAAAAGTTTTATAAGTTATTTTATTTTAATCATAATTCAGTTATTATGCGTTGTGTATGTAGGACCAACTCGCAACATTTCAAGAAATAGTTTGGAGGATCGCAGGTTGACGATTAAGGCAGAGTGTAACAAAAGGTTTACAAAAATGAATTAGGTATGATAGAAATACAGTTATGCATTAATGTACAGAGCGAGCAGATATAGTAGATTCCCCCCTTTCCCCAGAAAATATGTTTCATATCGATCTCATTCCATTATTCTTACATTTTCGCCATATCTTCTCACCGAGAATGAACCTCACCTTTACTCAATGGCTATCCAGTCATTTACTATCCAGTCTATTAAATTGAAATAATAATTGCTGTATTTCATGTCCAGGCAGGTCAAAATAGAAAGACGGTGTTTCGAAAACCATGTTTTTCCATGGTGACTTCAGTATATTTATTTTAATTGCCGTAATACTTTATCTTTATCCCCAATAAAATAAGTAATGCATACAAACAACGAGATACTCGAAGAGAGACTTGCATTATTAAGGACATTGGTAGATCCAAGAAAGATGAATTTGAAACAGGACCAGACCGAGAGACTAAATCCTGACAGACTGAGATAAAGTGAGGAAAGTGTCTGAATAATTATACTTCTGATTGGGAAGTTGCGAATATTTGTCGCTTCCACGATTCGACGAGAGAGGCGGGATCGGCGGTGTAAACAAGGATTGAGCGGTACATTTGGCTGGAGGCCAGTGCGTTGCACAAATTATCGACTCTTGGTTTGGTGGTTGCTTTTACCCAAATAGGATAGCTAGTGTTGTGGGATGTGGCCTAGTGTGTGGGCCTCATCCACTCATTTCAAAGCAACAATGATCCAAAGTGATTTTTGTAACTTTTGTAAACCCTCAAAGCCAGGGTATGTACAAAAATAACAAACAGTTCTGGAATATATGTATGCAAATTTACTCTAAATCACTACCGTATGGATATTACATGCAGTTATATAGTGTATAATGCGACTGCAATAGAACTATACCATTTTTTTTTAAGATGGGACATGACAGTTAAACGGCGAGCTTGGAACTACAGTGCCATGTTGCCAATATGGACTACCACGCTGCCAGCTGGTGGAAGGTATAGTAGCCTCGTTTAATTATTAGGCAGCGGCATTCCTTTTAAGATTTGTAGGTCTTTATTGCATGCACCGATAATAAAATGAAAATGCGACGTTGTCACATCTTGTTTGTTGCTGCTATATATTAATATAACATGGAACAAGACACACTGCTAAAATTTGCAACTCTGGTTTATATATACACTCCGCGTGGAGTATTAGAGCGGCCTTCAAAAGACTTGACGACAATGGTCAGCGCGACATAATTAAAATTATTGAAACTACAAAGCTTCCGTCCATACACTCCGCGTGGAGTATTAGAGCGCCTTCAAAAGACTTGACGACAATGGACAGCGCGACATAATTAAAATTATTGAAACTACAAAGCTTCCGTCCTCTTTGACACCGCTAGCCTACTAATTGAACGTGGCTACTTTAGCAATTGTCGTTAAGATGGCTGACGTTAAAACATTCATTGACAATTGACGCGAAGGTAAGAAAACAATACTAAAATCGACAGAGAATCAAAGACGAAACGTACGAATGCTAACATTGTGTGCACAATAAATGTTGCCAAGAGAGATATTAAGCACTCGCCACGTGCGAACTGTAAGTTTGGCAACTCGGTCATTGTTACCATAGCAACAGGCCTACCACGCTATGTGACATTCAGTTGCTTTTCCGATCGCAACGCTCCTGTCATGTCCCATCTTTCAAAAAAAAGCTACAGATCTCGATTACGGTAATATATTTTTCTAATGTACCGTAACATTTTTAGATTTCTATTGAATGTGATATCTATGTTGAGGGCATGACTCTTACAATTCTTTTAAAATAATCCCTTGTGTATCAGGTTATAAAAAAATCTGTTCCTTTCGTTATTTTGTTAATGCTGTTCTGGAATTTTTCCATCCTGATCACGGATATCTCATTTTAATCTCCTAAAGGTGGGTATTCTAACAGGAAAGAATATTACATTCTACCCTTTCCCCCATTTTCATCAGTTCACAGATCTAGCTTAATAAAAAGAAATCTGTATCTCAGATTTAAACTGGCATTTTAATTTTTCGTCTACAGATAAGAACGAGAATTATTTCCGCACTATGGTCACAAATTTATTTATTATGCATACTTACTTTGTCGAGAGAGAGTGGTGATATGATACAGCTAAATATAAAAACCGGATATACTACAGATATAAGCTCATCCTAACGGTCACCAAATAAAACAAGATCAAACCTTATAACAACGGATTCTGTCGACTGGGTGCAATAAAATTGTACAGGGACATATTTTATTTTTACTAACATTTCTAATATTAACCTGGCTATACCTTTGGATCAACGATTAAGAACCGGAAACACCGTTTGCTACCCCCTTCCACGACTGGAGTTCGATGATACTGGCGTAATATACAAACAAATCACTTTACTAGGTATAGGAGGGAAGAAAAGTAGTTCATCCATTTACGTAAACTAGGAAATATCGCGATTTTGAGTTTGATAATTTTCATTAGGTTTTTGTTTAATCAAAATACAGTACAGTATTAACAATGAGTGTTTTTACTCACGAACTGAGCTTTGCATGCGGACGTATTCATTATGCAATGTATCTTATACTGTCTACAACACATTAGCGTACACTATAAAGGGTGAAGTTAAATTGAAAAATAATAATATGGATATTTAAACACATTTTTTGAAACGGTGGCCGTTTATTTCGATACAGGCTTCAGTTCTAATGTGCATAGTATCGCACTATAGACTATTGTACGTAATTCCAATTACCAAGTTCGTACTTCGTATCAGTAACTCATGTTGAAATAATTCTGTAGCTACTCTATAAAAGAGATCTTACTTACTTACTTACTTACTTACTTACTTACTTACTTACTGGCTTTTAAGGAACCCGGAGGTTCATTGCCGCCCTCACATAAGCCCGCCATTGGTCCCTATCCTGAGCAAGATTAATCCAGTTTCTACCATCATATCCCACCTCCCTCAAATCCATTTTAATATTATCTTCCCATCTACGTCTCGGTCTCCCCAAAGGTCTTTTTCCCTCCGGCCTCCCAACTAACACTCTATACACATTTCTGGATTCGCCCATACGTGCTACATGTCCTGCCCATCTCAAACGTCTGGATTTTATGTTCCTAATTATGTCAGGTGAAGAATACAATTCATGCAGCTCTGCGTTGTGTAACTTTCTCCATTCTCCTGTAACTTCATCCCTCTTAGCCCCAAATATTTTCCTAAGCACTTTATTCTCAAACACCCTTAACCTATGTTCCTCTCTCAAAGTGAGAGTCCAAGTTTCACAACCATACAGAACAACCGGTAATATAACTGTTTTATAAATTCTAACTTTCAGATTTTTTGACAGAAGACTAGATGACAAAAGCTTCTCAACCGAATAATAACACGATAAAAGAGACCTTACGTACTATAAATTCAATCTTCACTTCTGCCCGATCCGAAAAGATAAAATTTCTCAGACATGCTATCTACTGTCCGTCCAAGTGGTTACGTCGCAGGGTCGTGGAAGGGGAAGAAATCACGTGACAGTTAATTACTTAACGATGCCTTTTTATTTAAGTTATTTTAAATAATTGTATGGGTATAATATTACGTAGACGTCCAATTCCTAACAGAAATTAATGTTCTCAGAAAATAGCTAAGAGAGCCCAGCCATTAGCATTTACAGAGAGGCGAATAGAAGCAAGTGGGGTAAACTTGGATGCGACGTAGGCAAATGGAAAATGATGCAATATTAAAGCTCTTTTGTCATTGGAAAAGGCGAACATACTTTTGGAACATACTGTTTACTATGACCGTACGGCTACTATGACTGTATATGCGGTTTTGGATCTGTGTGGAGGACGATTGAACTTCATTGGTAGAAGGGGTGGGAGTGAAGTACATTCAAAAACTTAGGTACAATAAAAATTGAAGTAAAAATAAAATGATGTCCCTGTATTAGCTTCACAGATAAAGTTATGCAGCAGTTAGGAAACAGTTAATGAACAAAGAACGGCATTTGAACTCAAGACATTATGAATACCGGCCACTTGGCGTTATTAGATGTCGAGATGTTATTATGTGTACTTCACAGACTCATTTTTTAAACGGCTGTCTATTCTTACACCACTCCATTCTAGTGCCGACTTAAAGAAATCATGGAGCTCTATCTCCATGTCACTCAAGCGCCTTCATAGCGCGTGTAGAGGATACGTTTATACCTATCTAGACATAAAATGATGTTATAAAAAGAGATTGAATTAAAACATCGCGTTCGGAATTCGCGGCCTCCACTTGTAGGGTTGTTTCCGTTTGGATTTGTGTAGCCCAATATAAACGTCTTGAATTGTTCACGATGTTTTACATTTCGTGTATAGAAGTTATTATTTTATCATTTTCTGTGTTAGTTAAATCTCAACCTCTGCCAGCCGCCTCCTCTAATGAATTAACCCGTTGTGTGGTTCTGAAACATATTTATGACTGTGGAAACAGTCCAAAGAAGTCTGTTTCCTATCTTTTTTTTTTTTTTTTTTTGAGAGAGTGTAAAAATGCAAGACTGGAGTGGTACACTTCCAGCTACAAATGTGACCTAGTTTAATTTCCAGGAAAAATTTTGGAGATTTAGCTATCCCTCTCTCTCCCTCCCTGCCTCCCTCACTCCTGTCCTCTCTCTCTCTGTCTCTCATAAAGGCTTGCTGTGTCCTCTTTGTATTATACTGTATGACACAAAAGTCACTTGCCAAATGAAATGATTTGTTCTATTTGGAATGACTACGATTTTTCATTTATATCTAGTTATGTTTTGTGATTTACTCGTGAAGTATGCCAAGGTAAACAACAGTTTGCGATTTGTTTCGATTATTATTTGGAATTATTGAGAGCTGAAGAAGAGATCAGTATTAGTTCGAATTGTAATTGATATTTATAGAAAGTGGAAGAAGAGACCATGACTCCTGATCAGCGAATCTAGTACTGCTCTGTGGACACAATCACAGAACAACAAGGGAAACTTCAGACGAGTTTCATCGTCGTTATCCAGATATTCCAAAGCCATCACACCAATGCATAGTCAATTTATTACATAAATTTAAAACAACTTCAGTATGCTGGACATGAAACGAAGTGGTAGTCCTAAATCTGCTACCTACGTAGTATGAACAACATTCTGCAGATGTGATTGCAAAGATGTCGGTCAACCCTGAAACATCAGTGGGCTTTGTGGTTGGAGAGAGTGGTGTTATTAGAATCTCTTCGGAGAATATTGAAATCGGCACGTTTCCACCCCTATAAATTGCAGCATGTACAGTCTTAGAAAAAAGTTTTGTCGCACAGATACTTTGTCCCAGAAAGGAGCCAGTGCGCATGATCAGACATCCAACAAAATAAAATTAATTTTATTACCTCAACAAGTCGTTCTCTTGTGAACCACGTCGCTCGTCCTTTGATCATGCGCACTGTCTCCTTTCTGGAACTTATGAAGTATCTTTGCGACAAAACTTTTTTCTAAGACTACAAGACAAGAAGATGATCCATGGAAGAGGCGAACTGCAACTGAATCATGCGATATTTACATATTGACCAATACCTCCTTCAGAATATTTTATTCAGTGACGAATGTCTATTCTTTCTGGTTTGATATGCCCATGGATGGCCAACTCGTGCTTACTAACTGCTAAAAAACCTTGCAAGAAAGAAAGAAAGACAGACAGACGTAGCCAGCCGCAGCAGTTACAAGTTGTCTGTAATTACGCTATAGAAGTAGTTCACTGCCATGGTGCGCTGTGGCGGCTCATGCACGTGGTCATGATATTTAGGCTACTCCATTATTTGAATTTCAGAATGATGCATGATACAATAATTATAGTAATTTTAGACAGACTGTACCTAAACACACACAACAAAATTATATTATTTCCTAGCTTTGTATATTAGTTTAGTACTGGAAACACAAATTGTATACAACATTTTCAAGATACAACAAACTTAACTGCAACACATATATATTATTACACTATTTGTTAATATTTCTTATTATATGTTTTATTTGAAACGTAGAGCGCGAGAATTTATAAGTCTTTATACATTAGCGTATTTCTCTGTTCTCAGAAAAGTAATAGTCTGTATTCGCAAACAATCACAAATTGAAGCAAGTAATTTTTTACATGTCACGGAAAATGAAATAAACTTACTTCTGAGCTCTTTCTGTACATTGAGAGTTTTTACATTTCTTTGTTGTATTAAACTCTACCTCAAGCATATACTATATGTTGAAACAAAGAGTATATTTGGAAATTCTGAGTTAGGCAGCATTACGAACAGCATTACATTCCTGATTTCGCTGGGATCTGAGTGGCGTACTGTTCTGTAGGTTTATAAATTCAATCTACAAACTTTCAGGATCTTTTATCGGCTCTAAGCCAAAAGGATTTCAGAAAAATCTCGATTCCTTGCCAATTGTCCAAACTTACCAGTGAATTCTGCTGTAGGTCTTGAAGTAGATCCTTATATTTGATAAGCTATACAGCATTCTACGAAACTCGGAGAATTTTTACATCAAGTTATGTAAAAAGTTATGTTAGTAAACCATTATTTACACTAGAAATGAATTGTTATTTCAGTCACCGGTGTAGCTGAGTCGGCTAAGGCGCTTGCCTGCCGATCCAGAATTGCACTCGGGCGCGGGTTCGATTCCCGCTTGGGATGATTACTTGATTGGGGTTTTTCCGAGGTTTTCCCCAACCGTAAGGCAAATATCAGGTAATCTATGGTGAATCCTCGGCCTCATCTCGCCAAATAGCCTATCTCGTTATCACCAATTTCATCGACGCTAAATAACCTCGCAGTTGATACAGCGACATTAAATAACCAAATAAAAAACACTTATTTCTCGATCCCTGTAAGTGAGACACGGTGTATTTACCTGGTGTTTAAGTATTGAGTCTCTTGTGTCATTCCGTGTTAGGATGTTGAACAAAAGCTGGATATGCACATGGAATGAATCTGATGAAAACATTCCAAGAATTAGAACCTTTCCGTATGCAAAGGAGATAAATTCCCACACTCTCCGGGATTCGAATTCGAGTTCTCTGGTGTTTCCAGATTGTGTCGCTATAACTACCATTCTATAAAATTGTTCATTGAATGAAATTCGAAGTACTGTACTTATTACATTCTTATAGTTGGCAAGGTTAGGGTGTGTCTTGGCACCCAACACTCTGGATGGAGCCATAAATTATATTTGCAGTTGCATGAACATTTATCATGTCCAGGTAATCGGCCTCTTGTGAGAGGGTGTACAGAAAAAAAAGAAGTGAAGCGGCACTGATGATAAATATGGCACCCATTGGATACACTGTAATTGAACATTTTTTCTAGCTCTATTTATGAGATATACATATATTATGTATCTATGTTAAATTTACATTAAATATCTTTCAATAATCTTCTGACGCTAAGTAGGCGTATTAATTAGAATTTACGGCACTTTAAGAGCAATATCCATGTTAATGTTTACAAATCGTAGTGTACATAATCCAGTATTAGAAAAATAAATAAAGCACATTCCATTTATGGTGATATTGATCATAAAAGCCTCCCTCAAGGATCTAATAGTTATCTTTCTTGCCTCTGGAAAAAAAAATTGTAATTCCATCCATTGTGAAAAGTATCTAAGCTTCCAAGTGAGAAAGTAAAATTGGCAGACCAATGTTGAACGAGTATGTAGCATATAAAAAACGTATGCTATTGGACCCATTAATGTAAGTAAACCAATATGGCGTTCATAATTTATACCTACCAGAGTGCTGCATTGGAGTTAAATCGCTGGCTTGAACTCGGTTGAGTGTCACACCCTCGAGTGAGATACGATCGGTCGTCATACGCTCGTAATAAATAGAAGCACAGTACAAGTTCATCTCACCGACATGTCTTATCTTGTATGGAAGGCGATAGATAAGATACACATACGAGTATGTTTTGCTCACACGGTAAAAATAAGGCTTTATTTTCTGCGTTTATGACAAACGTTTAAAAACCAAAACAGGAACATGAAGTTATAAATAAAATAGTATGAAAAACTTCGATATACAGTTATTATTGCTAATTAATAATTATTCAATATTTGATTTACCACATATATAATATGATAGGTCCGTACATAGTGTTCCGCCTATATACTGCGACAATGTAGAAACGTTTTACAAAATATTATTGATATAGCGGTAGATTAATAACAATATTAGTACAGAGATAACGTCACAGAAAATATAATAAAACGAATAATCATGCTGCACAACTGTTACAGACGCAAAGATTGATACACTAATTATTGGAGATTGTTATTATTATTATTATTATTATTATTATTATTATTATTATTACTACTACTAGAAAACTTGATACAGTTCTTGCATTATCGTGATTGTGTTCTCCGTTTATAATAATTACAGTTACATCCAATAACATCTATTAGATGTGGCAAAAAACAAAATCACTCCTGTGGGGGGGGGGGATCATTTACCTACAACATTTATATTACATTTTAAAGCAAGTTTTGTAGTTGTACTATGGAGAGGTTAGTTAAACATTGCAAAGTTTTGAAATGATAAACATCTATGATGTTACTACACAGTTCATCACTGTATCAAGAACGAGTGTTTAAGGCTCGGCTTATACCGTTCGAGGATTTATCGCTCGTGACAATTTTACCCATCATGCATGTGCGCTACCTATCGGATTATGCTATGAACTACTTGGCGCTCGAGCGAAAACGTCCGATGCAGACCTCTGTATTACCTACAGTTCCTAATTTTCTTGCAAGGAATGCTCTATTTCCTAATACTAATAATGTCTTAGAATAAAAAAAAAAAAAGCAGGAAGGATTTATACATTTCTCTGCTGTCTGTCATTATCCTTGCCTATCATCTGATTACAGGGGGTAATGAATTACGTCATACATGTTTCATAATCTGTCTCCTCCAGAATAACAGATATCCATGAAGGTCCGGAGGCAGTAAAACCTACTAACCCACGATATTGATTGCCAGTAGTTCTTGTTGTCTATTTTCGACACTATTTAATATTTATATTGATGACGCCATCCGTTGGAACAATACAAGCTGTGATGGTCAGATAGGATGACTCTTGTATGTATGGTCGAGTAGGTAGATTCTTTTCTTTGAAGTCTGTCCGCTAAAATTTGATATTCGTTTCAGAGTCGCATACGTGCTACATGCCCCATCCATCACAGGAACGACTTAATCCTTGGAGACGAAGTCATGCTCATCTTTATTCAGCTACCCCATGTATCTCTAGTCCAATATAACACAGCCATCTCATTTGCACATACCGTCATCCCACGCTTGTCCTAAAGCAGAAGCTAAGCACACAATATGGAGTGCTCGTAAGGTAGAATCTGCATTCTTTATCCTCTGGAAAGAAAACGTGTTGGATATTTAATGAACCATTCCTTTAGGAAACAGAATATTGTCTTTCTAATTAAGATTTATCAACGTCACAGTAATTATGCGTAATTGTATAGGAGAAAGCACTCATTATTGCAGAGTAGGAAATAGTTAAAAAGTCATTATTTCTTTAAATGCGAAGAGAAATAGAAAATGAAATACATAATAATGACATATTTACTTACTTACTTATTGGCTTTTAAGGAACCCGGAGGTTCATTGCCGCCCTCATATAAGCCCGCCATTGATCCCTATCCTGAGCAAGATTAATGCAGTCCCTACCATCATATCCCACCTCCCTCAAATCCATTTTAATATTATCTTCCCATTTACGTCTCGGCCTCCCCAAAGGTCTTTTTCCCCCCGGCCTCCCAACTAACACTCTATATGCATTTCTGGATTCGCCCATACGTGCTACATGCGTCTGGATTTAATGTTCCTAATTATGTCAGGTGAAGAATACAATGCGTGCAGCTCTGCGTTGTGTAACTTTCTCCATTCTCCTGTAACTTCATCCCTCTTAGCCCCAAATATTTTCCTAAGAACCTTATTCTTAAACACCCTTAATCTCTGTTCCTCTCTCAAAGTGAGAGTCCAAGCTTCACAACCATATAGAACAACCGGTAATATAGCTGTTTTATAAATTCTAACTTTCAGATATTTTGACAGCAGACTAGATGACAAAAGCTTCTCAACCGAATAATAACAGGCATTTCCCATATTTATTCTGCGTTTAATTTCCTCCTGAGTGTCATTTAAATTTGTTACTGTTGCTCCAAGATATTTGAATTTTTCCATCCCTTCGAAGAATAAATCTCCAATTTTTATATTTCCAGTTCGTACAAGATTCCCTTCACGAGACATAGTCATATACTTAGTTTTTTCAGGATTTACTTCCAACCCTATCGCTTTATTTGCTTCAAGTAGAATTTCCGTGTTTTCCCTAATCGGTTGTGGATTTTCTCCTAACATATTCACGTCATCCGCATAGACAAGAAGCTGATGTAACCCGTTCAATTCCAAACTCTGCCTGTTATCCTGAACTTCCCTAATGGCATATTCTACAGCAAAGTTAAAAAGTAGAGGTGACAATGCATCTCCCTCCTTTAGCCCGCAGGGAATTGGAAAAGCATCAGATAGAAACTGGCCTATACGGACTCTGCTGTAAGTTTCACTAAGACACATTTTAATTAATCGAACTAGTTTCTTGGGAATACCAAATTCAATAAGAATATCATTTAATATTTCTCTCTTAACCGAGTCATACGCCTTTTTGAAATCTATGAATAACTGATGTACTGTACCCTTATACTCCCATTTGTTCTCCAATATCTGTCGAATACAAAAAATCTGATCAATAGTCGATCTATTACGCCTAAAACGACACTGATGATCCCCAATAATTTCATCTGCATATGGAGTTAATGTTCTCAAAAGATTATTCGACAAAATTTTGTACGACGTCAACAAAAGTGATATTCCTCGAAAGTTACTACAGTTAGTCTTGTCCCCCTTTTAAAAATAGGTACGATTATGGACTCCTTCCATTGTTCTGGTATAATTTGCTTTTCCCAAATTGCAAGTACAAATTTATAAATTTCGCTAGATAATGCGCTTCCACCCTCTTGTATTAATTCAGCTGGAATTTGATCAATACCTGGAGACTTGTACTTTTTCAGATTTTCTATTGCAATTTCGACTTCAGAAAGTGTGGGTTCTGGTATAAATGGCTCAGCAGTTTGTATTTGAATTTCGTCCCGATCATTTCTATTTGGCCTCTGTATATTTAATAGTTGCCCAAAATAGCTTTTCCATCTGTTCAAGATTGAATGAGAGTCCGCAAGCAAGTCACCATTCTCATCCTTAATCACGGTTACCCTTGCCTGATATCCGTTTTTAAATTCCCTTATACCGTTATATAAATCTCGAATGTTTTTATTCTTACTAATTGTTTCTACCTCATTCAGTTTTTCCTTCAAGTAATCTCTCTTTTTATTCCTAAGTGTACGACTTTCTTCCCGTGTTTCATTGAAATAATTATCTCTATTCTCCTCAATTGGATCCTTCAAATAAGCCTCGGAATGGGACTGATTCTCTGGCACGACCACAGCAAAGGAATAAGGTTTTGAGATTTGGTACATAATAATGACATATATGCAAAAATTGATATAAATAAATAATATCCTTTTATAATGTGAATTATAGAAATCTAGCTTTCAGGTAAAGCTCTCTGTGAAGCAAACGTGAATAATTTTGAGGGGAAAATTGTTCGCGTAATGTTTGAACACGTAGCATGCGGTATGGGTAGAGTTTTAGGTGACCTTCTTTAGTTTATGGGAAGCCATCTCTGCGGACAAGTCGTGTAAGACCCTAGATCATGTATATGTAACAGATAGATTATCGCTATGTTAAAATCGACAGTACTTTGAAGAGAAGAACCGCCAGGATCGCCACCCGTCCGCCGTAAACGAACATGAGATGGCAGTACAGTCGTTAATGCAATTCAAATTGGAATTATGACGCGACTCCTTATGTAACAACTAGATGGCAGCGCAGTAAACCTGACAAAATTTGTTAACGTCAAAGCCTATAAGGCCGATCTATCTGGGGTAATAATGTTCTAGGGTAGGACTCATGTTGGGACTTGCTTGCACAGCAGCGCTAACAACAGCTTCGGTTTCGAGAACACGCCCTTTGTTTAAAACGTGCGATACCACAACATTATCGACTTGTGTTTCGGACCCAAGGTTTGTGGACGGTCCACGGACCTTAATTCGGACCTTTCCGAACCCGTATAGTCACGACGCAAACGACATTCGTTCTTTGCTTTGCAATAAACGGCGTTTTGTTTATTCAGTCCTTGCTAAGTGATGATATTATTTATTTATTTTGTTCATGAAACAATGATACAAAACTTCCGCGTTTTAACAACGTTTTGGACCGAGTGAGTTGATTCAGACGGTAACGTTTGAGACTCGCATTCGGGAGGTTCTGGGTTCAAACCCCTTGGCCGACCAATCTGACTGGGGTTTTTCATGATTTCTCTCAGTCACAAAGGCAAATTCCGGATTGGAAATTTAGACTACATATGATTCATCACCGCTCCATAAACATTCATCATAATCTAAAATCAGTTACATGGACACAAGCCGTCTAGAACACAGCAATAGAAACAGGAACTGAACAATAGTAAAAGCGGTCTACTGATATATCCAAAGATCCTAAACATGCGATATGACCACAGATGTTAAAGCGTGTATAAATGGAATAAACTTAACAAAAAACATCACATTGCTGTGCTTTAAATCATCTTCGTTCATATTTTTTTCTCATTAGCCATGCTTCTGATCCGAACGTAGAGGTTGGATCCAGTTAATGCTTTATGGAGTTCTAATCCAACTTTTTCTTGTCATAAGTTCAGATCTGTTATCAATTCCAGTATGATGCAAAACACTACCATTTTGTTAATAAAGTTTTCGTTTCGATGTATGTTATTTTTCAGATAAAATTTTCTCTGATAGTGGTTAATTAGATGAAATTGACTGTATGTTTTCCTACTTATGAACGAATACGAACAACTTTTTTTCATTTCCAAGGGGGGACTTCCGAGAAGAAAACAGTCATTATACCGCCTGGAAAACCTGAGAATGTTCGAAGTCTCTGACAGATTTTTTCTGTAATACGCGTTCTTTCCATCTACGCGTTTGTCATAGACTGCCTGCGAACCTACAATCCGCCTTTTTGTGCGAGCATCCACTTGCATTAGAACGTGCGTACACACACGCACACGCACAGGCATAATATGCATTCTCTTAAATTTTGAAGATGTAGAGCCAGTTTAACCCTGTAGACCTTAACTTCATATAAGGGCAGGTTGCGGCGTCAAGTGGATTCAGACATGTGAGGCAATAGCAAGTTTAATATTCCAAGCACGGGATGACGCAGAGTGTAGTTTAAGAGCGCAGCATTTTTAACCACATTTACATGTGGATCTCAAAATGCAAGCCAGAGAGAGAGAGAGAGAGAGAGAGAGAGAGAGAGAGAGAGAGAGAGAGAGTAGGATGAAGCGACGTGTTCTGACGTTGCCATCTCCTTTTCTGGAGCAGATCACACGTTCTGTTTTACAATATGCTCAACTTTCAGCTTCTTGTTTAATTTCCCATTGATAGTAACCCATGGGTAGATATGATATTATGCTTACTGTATCGCTACGCTTACGCTCATAAATTTAACGTTCGGATTATGTGTTATAATACCTCCCAGGGCATGAATACTTGTCCGTAAAATATGTGATGTGTGAACGAGTAGGCCCTAATATTGCGCTATGTTAAGAGAAAAGCACTGCATCGCTCTGATCCCACGTCATAGAAGACTATTTTGTATCCTTGGAGCAGGTCAAAAAACTGAAATATGGTCCTAACAGTTAAACCTTGATAGAGGTATTGAAAAACCTTGATACGTATTAGTAGTAGTATTTATTTATTTAACCTGGTAGAGATAAGGCCATCAAGCCATCTCTGCCCCTCTACTAGGGGATTACAACTATAATATGAGGAATAAAATTACAATTAATATTAAATTTACAATTATAATTACAATAAAAATTAAAGTACGACAAGTTTACCTGATTAATGAAAGCTAGACATTTTATCATAGAAGTTAAGAAGAAAGAATATTTTTGTATTTATTGAATTACAAATTAAAGCTAGAATAACTAAATTCTATAGTATGAAATTACCATATATTGAGATATTTTGTGATAGATTAAGAGATATTTACATCAAACCATGTCTGAACGAGTCTCAATTACTGATCAGGTGCCTAGTATGTTTTCGTTTGAATTCAATTTTATTTCGACGTCCCTGATGCTAGCAGGTAACGAATTCCAGAGTCTTGGCAGGGCTATTGTGAAAGAGAATGAGTATGAGGAGGTGCGATGGGATGGTATTGTTAGTATTGTTTCATGACGAGAGCATGTGTTCAGATTGTGGTGGGAAGAAAGGTAAGTGAAGCGAGACGACAGGTATGAAGGAATAGAAGAGTTCAAGATTTCGAAGAGAAGGAGAAGTAAATGTAAATTTCTTTTCTTATCTAGTTTAAGCCAACCTATTGCTTCCAGGGCTGGGGTAATATGATCATATTTACGAACATTGCTTACAAAACGTACACACAAATTATGAGCACGTTGAAGTTTCGTTTTGTTGTCGCTGGAGAGGTCAGTCAGTAAAATGTCAGCATAATCAAAATTGGTAAATACAAGCGTCTGCACAAGGGACTTTTTTAAGCAAGAGAGAAGATGAACATTTATCCTTTTTAGCGCATGGATAATAGAATATACTTTTCTGCAGGTTTCTGTGATTTGCATGTCCCAGTTGAGATTATTATCCTTGTGAATGCCAAGATTTTTTACGGAAGAACTGAAAGGGATATGCACTGTACTTACTTTCACGGGGGAAATCTCGAGGTGCTTTACAGCGCCGGTTTGCCGTTTGTGTCGTAATATAATTGCTTGTGTCTTTCCAGGATTGATAAGATGGAATTTATTTGTCCATGTCACAATCGAGTCAATGTCTTCGTTCAGTTTGTCTATAGCTTCGTTTACTCGGTCTAAGCGGGAAGAGATTTAGCATTGAAGGTCGTCGGCATACAAGTGATAGTTACAATGCCTTATAAGTGATGTAATATCATTGACATATATTGTGAACAACAATGGTCCGAGTACCGACCCCTGTGGTATACCTGATGTTATGTTAAACCAGGAAGAGTTTCGTTTCCCTGATACAACACATTGTTGTCTCTCCCGTAAGTAGGATTCGAACCAACTCACAGCAGTTTCTGACAAATACAGATTTCTCAATTTATGGGTGAGCAGGTCAAAATTTACAGAGTTGAAAGCTTTGCTAAGGTCAAGAAGTGTTAGTATTGTTACTTTATTAGAGTCGATTGCTTTACGAATGTCTTCGGTCACTTTAAGTAGAGCAGTGCTTGTGTTGTGTCCAGCTCTGAACCTGACTGATACTTGTTGAATAGTTTGTGTTCGTTCATCTAGTTAGTAATTTGTCCGTGTACGATTCTTTCCAGTACTTTTGATATGGCTGGCAGGATGCTTATTGGTCTATAGTCGTTCGGGTCGGTGGGAACTTTGACTTTTGGAAGAGGAAGAACGAAAGCTTGCTTCCATATTTTAGGGAAAGTTGAAGTGATTAAGGAACTATTGAATATGTGTGCAATTGTAGGTATTACTATGTCTTGTATTTTCTATATGAGTAATATGCTAATGTTGTCCGGCCCTTGAGCTTTCGTCTTGATGCGTCGGATGGCTTTCATTACGTCAATAGGAGTGACGTCGGTAAAATAGAATTTGTCTCGAGTTGGGGGAGCCGAGTCAGGCAAAACTGTGTCTTGTTTCGTACAGGTACATTAGTCTATATTACTCGTATTACGTAGGCCTATTACTTTACCAACTATACTAACTACGCTACCGAGGGTGACTATGTATGTATGTATGTATGTATGTATGTATGTATGTATGTATAAAATATCATGATTTATCCCGCGTGTTTTATTCATACGTAACTGTTCCTCAATTCCCTAGAGTAGAAACGCATCTCAATGTAATATTGACAACATAGCACAGCCCCTAATCAGTCATCTCTGCACGCTTTCCTTACACCTTTTTGCAGAGTAGTTTAGAGCAGCGGTCATCAGCACAGTACACCCTCGGACCAGCGTTTCTTACCCCCGGATAAGAGACTGTATACTATGGTGCATTCGTGGCTGCTGGCGGGTATGCTCTCTCCCTCTTCCTGCTGCACGACGGGGCATATTATGATGCAGTGCTTACCCGTTACCCATTTCAGCCAGTGCTGACGACCACTGGTTTAGAGGGTGGAAGTCTGTGGCTGTACTTATGTTATCTGAGTGTTTATTGTGGTGTTTTTTTTATTGAGATTGCAGCTGAAGGCGTGGCAATTTAATTTTATCCAGTTTAGTAATTATTTACAATACATACCGTACTGAATAATTTTAATGACATTACTTCTATAAGAAACTTAACAAATATTTCACATTTAATGTCCTTGACCAGTCTTTTAACATACTGCGTGACGCTGCGTTACGATCTAAATTTTACTAAAATGTATTGCAAGATCTTTAGTTTGCGGCAAGTATCAAATTATTTACATATTCTTAGAACTTACTTAGCTGTTTTACATTTTAGTGGTCGGTGCGCATCCGGTTATCACGCGCTTACAGCTATTTGAAGAACTGAACTAGAAGATTCTGGAAAAAAACGCTTAATAACTAAATGAAAATGAACATAGAAATAGAGGAATGTTCTCAAGGTGTAAAGAAATGCTTAGAAAGAGATTTAAAGGATTCTGTAGATAATTTCAGCCATCAGTGGAAGCAGGTCCATAGAAGTAAAGAAAAATATCGTATTAAGTATTCTAATTGATTGAAAAAATAAATAAATCAAATTTTTTAAATCGGTATGTGATAAAATACTCTCTAGAACAACAGGAATTGTATCTATCCCATCCACCTCATCCCTAGGAAGACCTAGGAAGCTATTCTATAAAAACAGTAATAGACCTAAAAGAAGGGAAATTCAACCTCTTGCTCCGGCACATTCACCACAAGATTTAAGCCAGTTGAATTTATTGTTTCAAAAGGAAACTACTGAGTTCATGAGGAGGGAAGTTAGTATAACTGAAAATGAAATAATGTTGTTCCTCAAACCATCTACAATAACAGTTAATCACAAATAGAGTGAGGTAAATCAGAAACTGTTTACTGACGAAGTAGATGGAAAAATCTGTAACTATTACAGACACATCGGCGCAAATGCGTTATGTATGTGATACTGGACCAAAGGAAATGAATAACACCGAATTTTCGGAAAAACCATGTACTGAACAACGCAATAAATTTGAACTTTCAACCCTTCATTGCTTGATTCCGTTTTTCGAATGTCACATTTCATACAGGATTAAAATTAAGAAGTGACAAGGAAGACTGAAGACAAAATGAAAGTGGAAGGTAGAAAAGAAGAAATTTCGATCGGAGATCGGTGCTTACCGGTCCCATACATTGGCCGAAATTTCATGAGAGAATTTCTTCTCCCATGAGGACTCGAACCAGCGCGCTCTTGTCTTCACCCAAGCATTTCTCTAACTCAGTGGGGATTCCATCAACTCCTGTTAGGCAGGATGCATTAGACCACGACGCCACGGCGCTAGACCAAAAAAAAAATATGCTACCTGTAACTCCTGTGCAAAATTTCATGAAAATGTAGTAGACAGAATATAAGTTATTAATTTTGTCCAGCTAGATTTGCGTTTTGACCACTGTGCAATGATAATACTAGACGAGTGACAACCATAGAATCTGACGAAGTATCAAAAGAGAAACAACTATGGCTTCAGATGAACAGCTACAGCAGTCTGTGAACATTAACGATAACACCAGACGAATAATGGAAGGACAATCATTTTCCTGGATGAATAACAACTTTGGTGTTAGTTGAATGACAATATCCTCAGAAGAGGAATAACATTAATGCCACACGAAGAATAATAGAAGCGTAGGCTAATGATAGCACCAGACGAGTGACAATGAAAAGGAAAAGGATCAAAACCATAGGATCAACAACGAAAGGTCAAGAACTACAGCAGTCACAGGCGAACATCAGTAGTATCAGTATTAGATAAAGGATGAGTACCGGTACGAAAATAAGAAGATACGTTGAATCTTTTCCCAAAGATAAACTATGAACTAGTTCGATAATTTACTTGCCTTTTAGTAGAATACTCCATACTTGAAATTAATGTTGAAATATGGGGTGGTGAAAAATACGGAAGTGTCTGCATTAAAATAAATTGCCTCAGCCGGTCTCCTTGATGTCACTAATTAGCAGGCTTCGGCCTAGGGACACAGAATAATCAGTATGAGGTTTAGAGTGCACGGAGTATAAATGACGTCATGATCCTGTGCAGTCACCCGACTACAATTGTACAGGTGGGTCCGTTGTGTGTAGGCCTATTGCTGCTTGGCTGCGGCTTCGGCGTAGGGACACCTGATTGAAGATTACAACTCACGTTCATACTTTAATGGTAGACATTTATTGTCTACACTAGGATTGTACTGCATATACTGCATCTGTGCAGGGTGAAGTATATTTTGTGCCGTACTGTGACGGACTGTTTACATGTTGAGACACGAAGTAACGGCGCTCTTCATTTCCCACTCTACTCGACCAACAGAACACTATCGTTCGTGCGTTCTGAACTTCATGCGTTTCTGTGCCCAGGACCGAAGCCTGCTAATTAGTGCGTATAAAGGTTACAGATTTCCGTCCTGAAAGAGTGTCCGTAAATTAATGTGTTTTTTCAGTAGTTTATTTTACGGCGCTGTATCAACTGCTATGGTTATCTAGCGTCTGAATGATATGAAGGTGATAATGCCAGCGAAAAAGTCCGAAAGTTACCTAGCATTTGCTCGTAATGTGCTGAGAATAAACCTCGGAAAAACTTCAACCAGGTAACTTGTCCCAATCAGGATTTGAACCGCGGGCCCGTTCGTTTCACGGTTAGGCATGCTAACCGTTACTCCACAGCGGTGGACAATGCTGTGTTAAATAAATGGCATTGCTACTACGTTGTGGAATCTAGTCACCACGAATTGTCTGACGTTAGTTATTGTATCACATTACATCAATATCCGTGGCAGTAACGCACAAGAACGTACAGTTATATCAATTTAGGAAATTGAGTAAGTTGGATGCCACCCGGGAAGTAACATTTTCATCTCGTTTATGGGAGTAAAATTCAAGTGGTATTATATGGATGAGTTCAAAGTGGAGGCAGGCTACCTAAACGAAAGAATCCGAAAACAACCCACTCACTTAAGGATCGCGGAAAGTTGAGTGAGTGGTGTTCGCAACTCCACCTGCCAATTACATTTGCCCAACTCTTGTGAGAGGGGCACGGGAATAAAAGCATTTACTGATGAAAGGAGAAGGAGAAGGTTAGAAGAGAAGAAGAAATAAGGTGGGTAAGAGGACTTAAATGTAAGAGAGTGAGATAGAGAAAAAGAAGAATACATAATTACTATTTGTTCACTGATGTTTTAGCCAGTGGAAGGGGTAGTATCTGTACAGATTGCAGTCAGTGAAGCGTATCGGCACATGACATTTAACAAGAAGCTAAGCGCTGTTGCAACACCTCATTTGAAGAATAGGCTAGTTAGTTATTTACTAAAGACAGGAATTTACTCACAAATATTACAAGGTTACAGACCGATTATTTAGTCCTGACAGCTCAGCGACGCGAAAGAGGGGAAGTAATCGGAGAGTGGGGAGAATTCCGGAGTAAAGATAAGGGCGAGCAGTCGGTAAAGGCAAGCGAGTGAATAAACCAAACACCCCTTGGCGTAACTAAATGGACTGGCCTGTCCCACGCGCACATCTCCGGCGACTGTCAGGACTAAAGGTTCATTCACAATAAAAATTAAACATAACGCAAGCGTTAACTTAAGAATATAAATGTTACGGTAAAATCAAGAAGTCATACCATCATTCAGGATGGGAACATAAACATAACAGCAAACATACTTGATAACCATGGAAACATAACAATGACGCCATTTCCTCATATTCTATCGTATATTTCAGCGCTCCACGATTGTGTTCTGTTTGTAAGCATAAGCATGAAAGTTTGGAGTTTGCAAACTTTCATGTTAACGTCTTACGGTAATGTTTATGTCAATGCTTATGTGAATCATTGTGAATAATCTCATTTGGTAGCCTGGGCGCAAACTTCTGTGTTTATGCTACGGTTATGTTTAATTTTCATTGTGAATGGGCCTTAAGTAATCGTACTGTACGTATGCATAGAGTGTTTGTTGTTTAAAAAGAATGTGAGCAGGCGCATGGGTACCTAAGGGAACTCTGCCGTGGTATAAATAGGTAGAACAAATTACGGAAAACTTTAACAAAATAGGAATGGTTATACAAGTGTACCTGACAGAATATAATAACCTGCATTAGAGTACACAATAAAGTACATTCTTAAGTGTTCAAACGTAAATTTCCGTCTTCTGTCACTAAATACATTTTATACTGGAAAAACGTCTTTCAATACTGCATGATGTAACGGGTGTATATTTAAAATAGTTACATATATCCTCTAAGTCTGTGTTCTGTAACAGCTTGTTGATATCGCAGAATATGGAATAAGCATGTTTTTCTATTATTAAGTACTAAACACAATGTGTATAGAGAAAATAACAAAAGTATATGGGGATACAAATAGTGATTCACCAGTCTTTTGCAAAACAACTGATTGGTTTTGTTCTTTTTGAACAGTTTGTCAGGTGGTAGCTGGTGCGTCCATTCGGTAACACACAACGTTCATTTCCATGATATCTGTAGGCTGAAGTTGTGTGGAGAAGTAGCTCCGATAAATTTGTGTTTTTAATCTGCATGATTAGATTTATAAAATATTTGGTAAGTGTGTTTGTTTACTGAAATAACGGAGTACTCGTGTGAGTGAAATGTGAACTTAATAATTAGTGCAATTTACTATATGCTAATAAATTGTGTGAATATTTTCTCGAAACATCAACAATGAAAATTGTCACCATATAAAGCAGTCATATTAACGTGAAGGAGCATTTCCACATCTCATCTTTCGATCTATCGTTTATAACAATGAGTCGATGCTATGAATGTTCAAAAGCTATAACTAAACGGGATGATAGTGTCAAAATTCAGTGTAGTGAATGTAAAAACTGGTTCCATGATGAATGTATTCCATTAAATAAAAATGATACTGACATTTTTCATGCTAAAAATGAAGTCTGGGTATGTAAATATTGCGCTGGACAGAAGAAGGAGGGTTCGCCTATTGAGCTACATACAAATGTACCATCTATTCTGGATATATATAATCTTCTGAAGAGAAATGAAACAGAGTTTGCCAATAAGTATTCTACCCTGGAAAAAATTAATAAAGAAACTGAGCAGGAGTTAGGGAAATCACTTGATATGGTCCATGAGAAGTTGGATGAAAATTCACGACTAATCAAACAACAAGCTGAAAGCATTAAAACATGCTTAGAATCCATTGATGGTTTAAAAAAAGAGAACATGCTACTAAAAAATAATCTAGAGGAAACGAAAGCTCAGTTAGACGATTTGGAGCAATATGGACGCCGAAATTCAATTGAAATACATGGAATTCCTGAAATTGCTAATGAAAATCTGTTTGAAATAGTAAAGAATATTGGATGTGCAATGGACATAGAAATTCAGCCTCAAATGATAGATTCTTGTCATCGATTAGGAAAGTCGCCCGGTCAACCATCTGCTGCAGTAATTGTTAAGTTCGTCCGACGAATGGACAAGGATCAATTTATTCACAGGCGCAAAGTTAAGCGTAACCTGAAAGCTAGTCAGGTGGGCTTTTCTAATAATGACAATATAATATATATAAATCATAGTCTCACACGTTTGCGTAGGCACATTTACAGTGAACCTAGAAAGTTGAAGAAACTTAAAAATTTTGCCTACCTATGGGTTGATAATGCTGGTAATATTAAACTCAAGAGACAAGAAGGGGATAGAAATATTCAGATTTTGAAAACAGTAGATGATGTAGCTAAGTTAGCTTAATATCTATAGAATTTTACAATTTTTCAATTATTTTAAACCTCTTTTAAGCATATTATGAGCATTAATAGTAGATCTTTTACTATTTACTACCAAAATGTGAGAGGTCTCAACACAAAGGCAACTGATTTATATTTAAATAGTCTTTTAATTTCACATAAAATTATAGTATTGACTGAAACATGGCTACACCATGGGGTATATAACACAGAATTGTTTAATTCTAATTATAATGTTTATCGTTGTGATAGACAGAACAGAAGAGGTGGTGGAGTCCTCATTGCGATTTTGTCGGACGTAGCCTCAAAAAGTGTCAATTTACCATTTGGTGATATTGAAGCATTATGTATTCAAACAATTATTCATGGCCAGGTATATATTATTATTGGAGTGTATTTTCCGCCTGGCTCAAATTTAGAAAATTATTTTTCATTTTATAGGGTTTTTGAAAATAATACAAATCTCCAAAATAAGCATTTATTAATCGCAGGGGACTTCAATTTGCCTCTAATTACAGGCACAAATTATAATCTTTTATGTGCTGGACCTTGTTACAGAGCTTTGTCACATTTTCTTTCTATGCATGACTTACAATCTATAAATAATATTTTAAATTCTAATGGAAAAACGCTTGACTTGATTCTTACTAATTTCCATTGAATTGCCTTTGTATTACAAGATGATTCTCCTCTTATATTTGTTGATACTTATCACCCTGGCTTAAATGTTAATATATCATTAAAGAGACAAAAATCGTTTGTTAAACAGAATTATACTCGTGTATAATTTCCAGAAAGCTCACTTCCTAGAATTGTGTAAATTGTTTTCCAATGTTAACTGGCAATTGTTATCACAGTTTACTAATATTGATGTTGCTACGGATTACTTTTACTCAGTACTATATTCTGTAATGGATTCTACAGTTCCAAAGAAAAGAGTTTCAGCTAAAAAGAAATATCCACCCTGGTTTACAAAAGAAATTATAAATAATCTCAAGTTGAAAGAATATTTCAGGAGAAGGATGCATTTATCTCAGCATAATAAAGAACAATTTTAACAAATTAGAAAGAGAGTTAAAACTATGATAAATAATGCGTATCATAGTTATGTTATTGAGATAGATAATACTTTTAAAAACGACTCTAAAGTATTTTGTAACTATATAAAAAATAGGACAACCAGCAAAAATATCACAGCAAAGTTAATGACTAGGCAAGATCACATTTTTGATAGTAATGATTCTATTTCGGAAGCATTTGCTGATTACTTTAATTCGGTTTACTCTGTAAATATATCACACCACCTTCAAAAAGAAAATACGGTAATACCGGATTATATTAATTATCCATTAACAACTGACCCTATAACTAGACAAGAATATTTGACTGCTATAAAAAAATTAAAGCCTAAAAAAATCTTGTGGCCCAGATGATTTACCTCTTTATGTATTGAAAGCTTGTTTTGAAGTACTTATGTATCCTTTATGTTTGTTGTATAATTTAATTTTAAAAACAAAAACTTTTCCGAAAATGTGGAAATTAACAAAGGTTTGCCCTGTGTTTAAATCTGGTGATAATAGTAAAATTGAAAATTATAGACCCATTGCAATAGTTTGTGCCCCGTCCAAGGTATTTGAGCAGATTCTATATACACGAATTTTCAACATGTTTATAGTGCAATTGATATAAATCAACATGGAGTTTACACCCATAGGTCTACCACAACAAATCTAATTAATTTTACACAAAAGGCATTTAATACATTACATAATCGCAGAAATTTAGACGTGATATACCTTGATTTTTCCAAAGCGTTTGATAAAATTGACCATAAGATTTTAATTAATAAACTTTCAAGTTTTGGATTATCTTATTCATATTTACAGTTAATAACGTCATATCTTACAAACAGGCAGCAGTATGTTTCATTCAATCAATGTTCTTTTTACTTTATATCAATGACTTACCTAAACAGATTTTGCACACTAAATGTTTACTATATGCTGATGATGTTAAATTGTATAAAGTCATTGACAAACAACAAGATGTTTTTGATCTACAGCATGATTTGGACAGACTATATAGATGGAGTATCGATAATTTTCTTCTGTTAAATCTTAATAAATGTTGCTTTATGACATATTCTAAAAATAAGACAGTTCCTCAAAATTCGTATGAAATTAATGGTGTGAAGTTACCTAGAGTAGAATCATTTAAGGATTTGGGTATTTATTTTACACACAACTTATGTTTTAAAATGCACTTAAATCACGTGGTAATTGATGCATATATAAAATTAGGATTTATAATCAGAAATACAAAAGAATTAAAAAATATAAATACTATTGATACTCTCTATAAAACTATGGTTAGAAGTAAGCTAGAGTATGCGTCTGTAATATGGTCACCTCAGTTCCAGTCCCATCAGATGCAAATAGAAAGGATACAGAAAAGATTTTTACGTTATTTATATTTTAAAAAATATCACGTATCGTCTTATGACAACCAAATTTCATATAATCAGTTACTTTTTTAATTTAATTATAAAACTTTAAAATCTCGACTGTGATTCTCAATTGGATTTCAGTTTAACAATTGGAAAATTTCATACAATATTAAAAAGCATTGTATTTCCTTAGATATTTAAATTATGAAGAAGTGTATTATAATGTTTTTACTCAAGTTTTTAAATAATTTTGCATCATTATATTGACATTTGGCACTATATTAACTGTAATATTATAATATTCTAGCATCTATTACCAGTATGTATTTTCTTTCTTTTGTTTGTGTTGTTTGTTTTATTGTTTTTTTCTCTTATTATGTATTTTGTGTATACATCTGTGTAAGCCACCTGTAATTGGAAACCTGCTTCTGTTGGTGGTGGATTTAAAATAAAATAAATAAAATATTTGAAGACACAGACTTCCAAGGACGTCACATGATAATAACTAGTTTACAGTTCAGCTGATCCCAGCACAAACCTTAGTTTCAACTCATATGCGAAGAATTGAATACTGAATGGCCTCTTCTTCTAATGAAGTGTTTCAACAGCTCTTGGTTTCATGTAACTGTTACGTACCGATACGCTTCACTCGCTCCAACCTGTACAGATACTACCCCCTTCCCAATGGCTAAAACATCAGTGAACGAACAGTAAGAATCCGGAATTTGAAGTAAGAAGATCAGGATGCAAAATCTGTCACATTCATAAATATATATCTGTGGCAATATTGTAGATTGTTATGGACACCATGCTTTAAATTGTGTCATGAGTAAGGGGCGTCTCTCTCGTTCATCGTTTAATGATATCATTAAAAGAGCATAAACATCCTTTGGGGTTCCATCCATCTTAGAACCTTCCGTGATCATCCGTTCAGACGTCAAAAGACCCGATGGTCTGACTCTAGTCCCTTAGCGTGTAGGCAAATCCTTAATTTGGGATTCCACATGTGTGGATACACTGGCCCCTTCTCATCTGTCTTCAACCTCTAAGACACCAGGATCTGCAGCAGGAAGTACCGCTGTCAGTAACATCATTAATATAAACATCTTACAGATATTATATTTTTGTTGCTTTTGCGGTTGAAACGTTTGGATCATGATGTAGTGAAGCCAAAGCTCTTATCTCCACTATAGGCAGAAGTTTAGAGTCCGTATAGGTCAGTTTCTATCTGATGCTTTTCCAATTCACTGCGGGCTAAAGCAGGGAGATGCACTATCACCTTTACTTTTTAACTTTGCTCTAGAATATGCCATTAGGAAAGTTCAGGATAACAGGCAGGGTTTCGAATTGAACGGGTTACATCAGCTTCTTGTCTATGCGGATGACGTGAATATGTTAGGAGAAAATACACAAACGATTAGGGAAAACACGGAAATTTTACTTGAAGCAAGTAGAGCGATCGGTTTGGAAGTAAATCCCGAAAAGACAAAGTATATGATTATGTCTCGTGACCAGAATATTGTACGAAATGGAAATATAAAAATTGGAGATTTATCCTTCGAAGAGGTGGAAAAATTCAAATATCTTGGAGCAACAGTAACAAATATAAATGACACTCGGGAGGAAATTAAACGCAGAATAAATATGGGAAATGCGTGTTATTATTCGGTTGAGAAGCTCTTATCATCCAGTCTGCTGTCCAAAAATCTGAAAGTTAGAATTTATAAAACAGTTATATTACCGGTTGTTCTGTATGGTTGTGAAACTTGGACTCTCACTCTGAGAGAGGAACATAGGTTCAGGGTGTTTGAGAATAAGGTGCTAAGGAAAATATTTGGGGCTAAGCGGGATAAAGTTACAGGAGAATGGAGAAAGTTACACAACACAGAACTGCACGCATTGTATTCTTCACCTGACATAATTAGGAACATTAAATCCAGACGTTTGAGATGGGCAGGGCATGTAGCACGTATGCATATAGAGTGTTAGTTGGGAGACCGGAGGGAAAAAGACCTTTAGGGAGGCCGAGACGTAGATGGGAGGATAATATTAAAATGGATTTGAGGGAGGTGGGGTATGATGATAGAGACTGGATTAATCTTGCACAGGATAGGGACTGCTGGCGGGCTTATGTGAGGGCGGCAATGAACCTTCGGGTTCCTTAAAAGCCATTTGTAAGTAAGTAAGTAAGTAAGTATAGGCAGAAGTTTAGTGCAGCTTTCTGGGGACCCTCGAAGCAGTCAATATCTACGTCAGCGCATTAGTAATCGCCATTTAGCGCGGTAAATCAACAAGTATTCTTGCATCCTTCCCTGAGTCCTCATATTTAGATGAAATTTTCTTTCTTTAATTAATCAATTTATATCAATACACCATATTGTATTTTATTATACTTTGATTCTGTATACAAAAAAATTATGTAATCAATTAATTAATATGATTTGTTTAGGAAAAGTCGAGTTATGTTTATGTAAACGAGATTGTTTAAGCTTACAGTACTTAGAAAAGGTTAGATTATGTTTTGCTTATTTAGTAAAGATTACTTACAAAATCCAGTACACTGGTTCGGTGAATTTGTTATACTGAAACAGAAATACATGTTTTGTTATTATGATGTTTAGTTAGAGAATAAATTTGTATCTCTCTTAGGATATATAAGAGGAGAGGGAGGGAAAAATAAAAATCTGGGTTGCAAGAGATTGAAGAAAAAAATGAATAAAATATATTGATAAGCGAGAAATAGCAACACGTTAAGATGCGAAGAAACAATGTAGTTATGTTTTTGTTGAAATCCTTCTAGTGGAATATTATTTCCTTGTGACAGAAGTCGTGTAAACAGTAAAATCATATAAAACTAACTAAAATATCTTCCTGTTTTACTGCGATTTGCTTTAACATCTCGGTGAGTGATTGCCATTTTTAACATTCCTAGTTAATGTGTCGTATGTCTCAATCAATCAATCAATCAGTCAATTTAGGGCATTTCAAAACCTAAGTGGTTTTTAGCCTCATTCACGATATATCGCCATTCATCTGTGTACTCTGCATCTTCTTGTCATCCTCCCACTGTACAAAGATTATCATATACTTGGTCCTGCCAACGAAGACGAGGTCTACAAAGAGGTCTGTACATCTTGGAGAATAGTCGAAAGCTTTACGTAGAAGAGAGTTTTCATCACGCCGTAGAACGTGTCCAAGCCAACGTAGTCTTCGAATTTTATTAAGGCTATTATGTCCGGATCTTTATAAATATCTCTTAGTTCCTTGTTGTTCAAAATTCTCCATGTGTTATTTTCTTGAATGGGACCAAGAATGTTCCTCAAGATTTTGTTCTCAAAAGTAAAAAGGGATTTTTTTTTTTTTTTTTTTTTTTTGTTAATATCCAAGTTTCGCAGCAATATAGGAGAGTTAGTAGGATTATTGTTTTATAGCATCTTAATTTTGGTAATCTAGAAAGGAGTTTGGAACTAAGAAATTTGCCTCACGTGTTCTAAATACTGCTGCTGCTACAACTACTATTTTACTACTATTGCTACCGATTTTGCCACTGCTACTAGCTTACTGTTTCACTACTGCTGCGCTTATTACTACGATGACTACCAACAACAATTTTCTTCTGGAAATGGTAGCTCAGAATATAGAATTTCTAGTTTCTGGATATCTTGTATCATTTGGAACAGAGCAACAGGCTGAGTGTTTTGTTCCACGCGAACGAAGTCACGAATTAAGTGATACGTAACACCCACCACGTGTCTGGACGCTGCTGGAAATAAAATCACGCTGTATTACAAGCACTTGTAATCCTCTTATTGCCTAGTGGCTCCTATACTTGATGCGCTCTGCAGTCTATGTGCTGTATCTTGGCATTACATGCTGTAAAATATACAGTCTGTCTGGCAACGAAAGAGAAGAAATTAAAGTATACCGATGTGCCTCACAATAGGGTTGAAAATCCTTCACATTATATCAACTGGTGACGTGTTCGGCTTATCGGACCCACACATGATGTTCATCAAATTTCGAATTGTTTTGAGACAGGAAGTAAAAGGACCAGAAAAAATTAAGATGAAGTGTTTGAGCATAGTATAGATCTAATCAGAGAGATGAATATGTCTCCATAATTGATGTAGTAGTGCATGTTATAAGGAATTTACAGTCAGATTTTACATTTTTAAGTAACAAACATTTGGAATGGATTGAGGAAAACATACGGGTTTGGGTAGCAGAAACGTTGTAGCTTTGTTAGTATGTAATTAGACCGCTTATTCCGTGACTACTGGTCCAACAAATAGATAGGTCTATTTTGAAACTTTATCTGGTGATCCAAGTCCAGAAATCTGTTGATTCTTCCTATTTATCATATAGTGAAAGGGTTTTTGACTAGAACAAGACTTCATGAAGTTAATGATATAACAACAGTGATAATGATTTATTTTATTATTATTAGATTATTGTTACTATTATTATTATTATCATTATTATTATTAGATGAAGTTATTGGGGATCATCAGTGTGGTTTCAGGCGTAATAGATCGACTATTGATCAGATTTTTTGTATTCGACAGATATTGGAGAAAAAATGGGAGTATAGGGGTACAGTGCATCAGTTATTCATAGATTTCAAAAAGGCGTATAACTCGGTTAAGAGAGAAGTTTTATATAATATTCTTATTGAATTTGGTATTCCCAAGAAACTAGTTCGATTAATTAAAATGTGTCTTAGTGAAACTTACAGCAGAGTCCGTATAGGCCAGTTTCTATCTGATGCTTTTCCAATTCACTGCGGGCTAAAGCAGGGAGAATATTGTACGAAATGGAACTATAAAAGTTGGAGATTTATCCTTCGAAGAGGTGGAAAAATTCAAATATCTTGGAGCAACAGTAACAAATATAAATGACACTCGAGAGGAAATTAAACGCAGAATAAATATGGGAAATGCCTGTTATTATTCGGTTGAAAAGCTTTTGTCATCTAGTCTGCTGTCAAAAAATCTGAAAGTTAGAATTTATAAAACAGTTATATTACCGGTTGTTCTGTATGGCTGTGAAACTTGGACTCTCACTTTGAGAGAGGAACAGAGATTGAGGGTTTTTGAGAATAAGGTTCTTAGGAAAATATTTGGGGCTAAGAGGGATGAAGTTACAGGAGAATGGAGATAGTTACACAACGCAGAGCTGCACGCATTGCATCCTTCACCTGACATAGGCTAATTACGAACATTAAATCCAGATGTTTGATATGGTCAGGGCATGTAGCACTTATGGGCGAATCCAGAAATGCATATAGAGTGTTAGTTGGGAGGCCAGAGGGGATAAGAGGAGGCCAAGATATAGATGGGAAGATATTAAAATGGATTTGAGGGAGGTGGGATATGATGGTAGAAACTGGATTAATCTTGCTCAGGATAGGGACCAATGGCGGGCTTACGTGAGGGCGGCAATGAACCTCCGGGTTCCTTGAAAGCCAGTAAGTAAGTAAGTAGGTATTATTATATGTCTGGGTGTCTGGTTTCGACATTCGAGTAGTATGAAAACTTCATGAGTACCTTTAATACTTAGACTTACAGTATATTTGTTCATTGTAAAACACCAGTAATAAGCGCACAGGGTATAACAGACACTGACTACAGTAAACGGCAACATTTCAACAGACAGTAGACAATAATGACGCTACTGTATTGTGATGTAAAATTTTGTTTTCGGTGTGTTAAATATAACCAGTCATGATGGTGATTTTAAAAGAACCAATCGTGATAAATTAACTCATTGTTGTTTACATCATTATCATTGGGATTTACTGTCGCTCTTTTCCTTCTCTTAGTCACTTTTTCTATTAAGTCTGATTTTCCCATTTTCCACCTTCTAACCCTCTTAACATCGTAGATTCATCAACATCATCCCTAAATCATCTTTTTGATCGTCCTCTTTTTTCCTTTTTCCCCATGAGATTCCACAAAGTAAGTGACTGTTCATCGGTTTTCGGCTGCTCTTCTGATATGGCCGTACCAAAGTAATTACTTATCTTCTATGTACAATAAAACATCTTATCTGCTGGCATTTTCCTTCGAGTTTCCTCATTTTTCACTGTATACGTTCTTTTTAGTGGTTTATTTTACGACCCTTTATCAACATCTATGGTTATTTATCGTCTGAATGATAATCTACTGTACGTATGTATGTATGTATGTATGTATGTATGTATGTATGTATGTATGTATGTATGTATGTATGTATTCACATTGCAAATGGATAAATACCAGAGACCGGCAAACCCTCTTTCAGGCCTGCCCATACCCGTTTTACTTCGTGAGTGGGCTAACGCAAGCTACCGCTCGCCTGCTTTCAACCTTCCTTTACAAGCAGATAAGCAGTGTCGTTGCACCTGACGTCAAACAGTCCTGTTACTATTAAAGTCTGTGTGATGTATCTTGTCTCACTTTGAAAAGAGAGAGAAAGGAGATATGTCTTACTTCGTCTGTATTGTTATGGCAATGGAGGAGTGAAGCGGTGCCGTCCTTCCATCCAGTGGCGGAAGGGACCAGTTGATACACTCTGTAGCGCAAAATAAAATAACAAAATATCTCTCTTCGTACTGTGTAGTTCCGTCACTGAGATTGTCTTTCAAGAAACTGAGTTCCGGTAGCCTGTACAATAACAAGGTTTTGAAAGGAATTCTGAAAATTTTCAATCCTCCTATAATCTCCACCCTCATTTGAAGGGACTTGGTTTTATTGCTACTGAGACAAGATAAACCTTACCAGATATAAGGTTCGTTCCAACACAATCCAAACCAGTCCTGAACCGGAAACATGTACTGCAGTCGGGCGTTCCAACAAGCTTTTGACACTGGTTCGGAACGGTCAGAAATAGTACGGAAGAGTACGCGAGACGCGCATGCGCATTAGCTCATCAACGTCTCCTGGGTACTGAAGAAAGACATGATCGACTGTTCACATCAATGAGGTTAAAGATGAAAAGTGACAGTGCAGACGAATAATAAAACTAGAGATTTAATTTAAGTTTTCGCCAGAAAGAAAGGGAATGGAAATTATTTGGGTATTGAAATAGTTAATTACAATTTCAACATGCAGCGTTGATTAAACGTATAATAAATAACGTACATACATTAATAATTAAAAAAAATAACTGTTTTCAGATGAGATTCCCCCAGTACACGACATTGAATTAGCGTAATTCTTGCCTTCCATATTTTTTGTCATCTTTTTATAGAAAATGATCGAAATTCTATTTTCTGCAATTAGAATTAGCTGCAAAACGATAATAATAAGCATCCCGTTCTTAGCAAAGATGATCACAGTTATAGCATCTCTGGATTTAGTACATAACGATCCGTGAAAGCGTTCCAACAGCGTCCAGTCCAGTTTCAATCCCATAGCAGATGCTCAATTAGCGCATGCGCATAAGATGGTACAGGAACCGTACATGAACTGATCCATGAACTGCTTGTTGGAACGAACCTATAGTGACCCGAAAGGACTGTTGTGTTTTGCCGACCTGCGCCAGACTGTGCTGCTTGCAAATGCATAATAAATATCAACCAAGCCATTCAAACCTGATAGGAAGCATAGAGATATAGACAAATTACTGAAAACTTAATTTGTTGTCGTCTGAAACGTACCGTTAATAAATACAAAGAAAACTATTTCTCGTCAACATAATATCCATGGACGCCTCGATAGCGCAGTTGGTATAGCGTTGGCCTTCTATGCTCGAGATTACGGTTTCGATCCCGGCCCAGGTCGATATTTAAGTGTGTTTAAATGCGACAGGCTCATGTCAGTAAATTTATTGGCATGTAAAAGAATTCCTGCGGGACAAAATTTCGGCACACCGGCGACGCTGATATAACCTCTGCAGTTGCGATTGTCGTTAAATAAACCACATTTTCAATTTTTCTAATCGTGTAATAGTCAATTAAATCCCACTCGAGTTTTGATTTTCTCTCGATAAATTAAAACCTCTAGTGAGATTACCGTTGATATTACTTTTAATATCGAATTAAATCTTATTTAATAATGAATTGCTAGTAGGAGCGTTTGTTGTCACCATTCATTTAGCACCCCTGGATTTCCTATTTGGGACCCAGTTGGTACTATCGCAGTCTGGGACTCCGTTGATATTAAACACAAAAATGACCGGAACCCAGTTGGTGCTCAGAGCTATGGTTAGAGGTTCGCCATTTATTGCTCTCTGGAACATAGTTAATAACATCCGAAACAATTTCCCTGATCCATATTTAATCAATTCTGGAGCAATTCCTCCTGGTCCACTCGCTTTTTTTTTTTTTACTTTCAGAAATCTTACAACCTTATCGATGTTATTTAACGTTATACTGATTTCACTATGTTGCATTGTTGTAGCATTAGGTTCCCCTAGAACTTCCTGGCTCTTTTCTGTAATAAATTCTTCATAATACTGTAATCCAACTCTCATCTTGGATATAGTATGAGAACGTTTCCTCTTCTGTCTGTCTTTAGATATTTCGCGTGAATCGGCACTCTTGATGTTTCCTATATGTATATTGTCCTATTTGTCCACAAGCTTTTATCCATTTATTATTTCCCTTCCCCCCCCCCCTTAGTCACCCGATCTTTTTTAACTTTGTTATTCTCTCCTTTCTAACATGTAAAAAAAAACAACAACAACAACAAAGATTTTTGTACTAAGCCATCGAATGTACATTTTTCTTTTCTGGTTAATAACTTTCTCAGTATCTACATTTGGAAACAAGTTGAAGTTATGGAAGTAAATATAGTATTTATGCCCTACAATCATCAGCCATTAAAATATCTATTTAGAATTACTTGAAATAGTATTATAAACACATACAATATATTCCGAGAACATTCTTTGCTCATCAAGACGTTATTTCTGCTTGCCGCTATTTAAACTTGAGCCTCGGAATTGGAATTCGAAGCTTTAGCCATTCGACTAAGTCTGCAACCAAAAAGGCATCTTCACGATATCATCATGATTGACGTTCTTGGTTTCTCCCGACTGTACAACATTAATTGTTTTTCTCAAGAAATTTTGTACATTGTCTGTCTTGTCTACTTGCGAACAATAGATTAATTCCCTACATTAACGATCAATATTCCTCCTGTGAAACTGAATAAAGCAATTGTCCCCTTTAGCTCGACCGTAAAAAATCCTCGGAGTTCATTTTGAATCTAATGTCAATTGATGTACACATATTAAATATACATGTAAGAAAGCATTCTATATTCTCCATTCACTAAAAACATTGTATGGCTATTCATCTAAATTAAAACATACTCTTGTACAAGCGCTCATTCTACCTCACTTTGATATTTGCGACGTTTTGTTCAGTGATCTCAAGGTTGATTTCTCTCAGAAACTACAGCGTTCATAACCGTGCGTCCGCTTGATTTGTAATGTTCGATACTATATCTCACTTTTTTTTTTTTTTCGAGAAGTTATCATGGCTTAGGTTACATTAGAGGAGAAATTTCACATTGTAACCTCCTCTTATGTATTCCCTCATTTCGATACTCTGTCTCGCTGTCATAATATCAATACTCGATCACAACGCGACTACACGCTAGAAATTCCACTCCACACATAATCTAAATATTCATTATTCTTTACTGTTGCTACTTCTCATCACTGGAACGTTCTGCCGCCTGGAGTTAAGGGGTGCCGAATCTTGAAATATTTTAAATCTAAGTTAGAAAATTATCTTATTACGGGCTGCCAAACTAACTTACTGTTATGACGAGAGTTCTTATGTTTCCACGTATCCTTTACATTTAGATATTCTAGTGACATTTACATTATTTTTTTTTATCTCTTATTACATCATTTTTCCTCATATTGCCTGTCATGTGAGAACTAGTGTTATTTATCATAATTTTCCCTTTTCTGTTTGTGTATCTAAAAATTGTGTTGTATGTTCTATACTTCACCTTATTTGTATTATTATTATTGTTTGGTGCTGTACAAAAATTCATCTCAATGTAGGAAATCTATTTTTATGAATAGCGGTGGCTATTGGCACCCCTTCTGAAGGTCATTTTCCTCCCCCTAATAGTCTTCCGAGAAGCCTGGGCTGGTGGAAGCAAATACTGTAGATACTAATACCGGAAAGCTGGCTCTCAAATGTGCGACATCGACTAACAGCGCTCCAAGCGGAAAGGTTTGAATAAGTTGACGAGAGGGTCGGCTGTGCGAGAGGAGATCGAAACATTTCTTGTGTTGCCTGCAGCGAGCTAGAAGTAAGAATAGTTGCCTGTCTAAGAAGCTGTGATGCTAGCAAATATGATTGCAATATAAAATGTTTCGAAATATAATATTGTAAGCCTTATAAAGCACAAAATTTATCTTGTAATAGATAACTTGGAGAATGCTAAAACTCCTAAAAGACAAAAAATTTCGTCTGAGAAAAAAATACATTTCTTACTAACAAACTAAGGAATGCGCAGAAAATTATGTCAAAACAAAGGAAACTCATTCAAACCCTAAGAGCTGACGTACAAAAATGGAAAAAATCGCATCCATCTTTAGAATGTGTTCAATTGCTGGTAGAAGATTCATTTCTTAAATCTCAGTTGAAGCTAAGAAAAAGAAAACCTATGGGAAGGCGATATACCGAGTATGATAAAAATTTCGCATTCGCATTGCATTATGCTTCACCGAATGCATATCGATACTTGAGGAAGACTTTCTGTCTGCCGACTATTCTCTCCTTACGTAATTGGCTGCAACAATTGGGTGTTGGTCCAGGTTTCAATGAGACAATAATGCAACTTCTTAAGATAAAATCGAGAAGTCTGACACCAGCTCAGAGAGTTGTTTCCATTGTACTTGACGAGATATCTTTGAAACAAAGTTTCTCGTATGTTGCAAAATCATATTTATTCGATGGCTTTGTAGAATTTGGACCGTACGACAAACAAAATGTGAAGAATTGAAACCCGCAAATCAGGCTTTAGTATTTATGATTAGGGGCTTGCAAACCAACTACAAGCAGATAATAGGATATTTCCTATCTAATAATTCCACGCCCGGTGATGTTCTAAAGGATCTTCTTTCCGAAGCCATCCGCGAGGTTAGGAAATGTGGCTATTTTCCTAAAGTAGTAGTTAGTGACCAGGCAGCCAGTAATATTAGAATGAGGAATTTATTGGGATGCGAGGTTGATAAACCATTTATTGAAATAGATGGAGAACAACTTTAAGCGGCACGACCTTTCGTACAAAGATGAAGTATACAAGTGGCAACATGTTGTTGAACTGTATAATAAGGATAAAGATATGAATCCTAGATTATGCCCAAATTTAAGACAAAAACATATAGAACTTCCACCTTTCTCGCCCATGAGGGTTTGTCTGTCTGTACAGGTGCTAAGTCATTCAGTCAGCAAGGCCATAAAAACTCATGTATCGTTTCAGTCACTACCTGAAGAAGCTCTTCAGACAGCTGAGTTTATAGAGCTAGTGGATCGTGGATTTGACTATTTTAATTCATCGACCATGAACGATGCTAAATCCTCACGCAGGGCTTTACAAACTACTTCTTGTCATTGGACGACTCTACAAAAACTGGAAAGTCTGTTTTCAAAACTGAAAATTCTGAGCGAAAAAAGGACAAACCCTCCTTGCTTTAAGGGTTGGAACAAAATTTTAACTTTCGGTTCCTGCTTAAAAGACGTATAACACAAGACTGTATTGAAAATATTTTCTCTGTTGTGCGTTCTAAGGGTGGTAATAACATTACCCCTGACAGCTGTAAATTCAAATCTGCCGTCAGAGGAATTATGAGCTGCCAGCTCTTAACACCTTCAGAGAAAGGCAACTGTGAAATTGAAGTCAGTGATTTTTTAGTTACGAAGAAGGAGATTGAAGAAAGTTCATTTAGAATCTGCAGTGATTATCCAGCAACAGAAAACAGTTTTGTAGAAACCGCTGAACTTGAAGAGGACAATCATGATCAGTGTTTGATTCCAGATAATGCACTAACATATGTGACAGGGTGGGCTTGTAGCAGAATACCACATGAGACATGCAAACTGGAACTAGCTAGTTTCAAATCTGAAAACTTGACAGGCATTTATCAGCACATTGCAAATAAAAAGTATGACAGTGCCAATTTTCTAATTCCCACAAGTTATTCAGTTTCTTTATCTAAAATTATTCGATCAACATTTCACACGTACTTCAGAAAAATTCTTTCATCAAGCAGACAAGGTGTAAAAACCAGATAATGACCCTTATTTTTGAACAAATAGATCAAACTAATTCAGTATGTAAAGATTGTAAACATGTTTTCGTTAATAAGTTCCTTAACGTAATGATCAATTGTTTTGTAAAATATGAATGTGACAGAATAAGTTGTAGAACAGTGACTGGAAAAAAGAACAGAAAGGCTAAAAAAAGTAATGCATCAGTAACCTGGAGAACAGAGAGCTAATGGGACAATTAAGAAGTAGGCACTGTAGCTTTAATGTTGTTTTTCACCAATGTGATATCTCTTTTAAAACATCTTATAATATTATTATTAGCATCATAATGTTAGTTCAATAGTTATGACAATTAAATTAACGAGAATGTAAATCTGACCGTTCTGTAATGATTTCTTTAGCTCTCATGTAATACTGTATAGGCCTACCACAATTCCTCCCAACCCCTCCTAGATATGTACGCAATCAAATACTGTAGAGAGCTTCGTACGGTATTTGAAGCAATACATATTGGAAGCATTGTTCAAACCAAGCCGCTAGACAGCGCTAGTGTTCTCGTGTCGCCGCCCGACACCATGTTAATCGCGTTGCTTTCCGGTATTAGTGTGGAAGGCTAACGGTTCTTTTCTTTGACGTGAATTCTTCAGGCTTTCTTAAAATTTCAGTTATTCTTTGAGCATTTCAAGTGTACACTACAGTACAAATTGTAACCAGTAAACAAGTGCATATTACAGACTTCTTTCAGTAGTTTAAAAGAACATTCAATTTTTGTTTTGTTTTAACACTTATATAAATTTATACTGTACGTATAGTACATAGTCTGAATAATACGGTACAGTAAAATACTGTACTGTACTGTACTTACTTTACTGTACATACTGTACATTATTTATTTGTATAACTGTCCAGTACCGTTAGTTTCCGTGTACAATACATAATTACGTATACATTTCTGAAATGTTAATTATGTAGATAACCATCATGGATAACATAATAATTTCTCTAAGTTGACCAAATGTGTATGTTGGCCAGGTGTGGTAGGAACCATAGACGGTCAACTTATACAGTTTTTACTGTATTTCTATATATTATATATGTCTCACGCACTTTGACTCACTGTTTACATTTTATTATGTTTTTTTTTTCTTTTTTTCTGTATATCAGCCATTCAGAGCAGAAGTGGTGTAAGTCAGAAATGGGTAATGAGGGTTAAAGTAAACATTCTGTAAATTAGAGCGAAAAGTAGCAATTAATATCCAGTTTATTTAAACTATTAGTAGTCAGTGGATAGCACGAAGGACATATTAATTGCTACTTTGCGCTGTATTTTAAGAATTTTTGCTTTAAACCTCATTACCCAATTTTGACTTACACCACTTCTGCTCTGAACGGCTCATATATTATATGTGTCTCATTTGTATTGACTTATTGTTTACATTGTATTATGATTATGTCTTTGAATTTGTTGTGTACTACATTTAGTGTTTTTGTAATGTTCTTTGTATCCTAGTTTTACTCTTGGTTGAGAAGGGCCTATGGCCTTAATTCGGCCAGGATAAATAAAACCATTATTATTATTATTATTATTATTATTATTATTTTTTTTTTTGTTTTTTTTTTTTGTAGTCTTATTAGTAAGCTAGGTTAGGAAATTTTCAGCCAGAGATGTTTCTCTATTTTATTTGTGTAGTAGTCTGTAGTTTCAAAACTCGGTTCAAATTCTGCAATGATTTTCATGTCATATACCTTCATTACGGCACCGTGGCTCATCATAGTTATTTGATCTCCATAATTCTATAGTTATAATCGTTTTTGTTTAGAACCCACGTTTTGCTTTCATGAAAGATGAACATTTATGGCTTTCAGAACAATTTTCTATATTCAACGTTGAGGATAAAACCATTACATTTGGCACACACTGTCGTGTGACACAACTAGGTTATTCGAATTTCATTCTAATTAGTTTATTTATTTTGTACACAGACCATTGATTTATTTGTTTCTAAAATAATGTTCATTTGCAATAGTGCTCTATATTTCACAAAACTAAAATATATGGAAATGGGGATTTTCATGCATGATATATTATTGCAGATCACGTGATTCGTATAACTACATCAGGGATCTGGGATGCACGCCGCGTAGCACCTGCTCTCATAACGCGTGTCCCTAACGCAAACACTGCATCAATATATCATCCACTGCACTGGCCGTTGATGGCTCTGTTAATCCTATGGTCAATTCTGCAATTACTCTACTAGTTTGCTTCTCATAGTTTATATATGTGTGTGTGCGGTGATTTGAACCGGAGGGTGCCAAGTCTGGCATACTGTTCGATTATGTTTGTTCTTTAGAAAATAAAAATAATCATTTAACCTATAACATAGGAAATTTGAAGTGTTAACGTAGCTGCACAGGAAGAACAGGATGTAGTAATTCCTTTAAAAAAAAATAATAATAAATTGTAGTGGGGATGAAAAATATCTAAATTTTATTACTTCAGCTTCAAAAGCTTGTAATAAGATTATGTTAATGATACACCATCCTTATGTGAAATTACAAGTACAATACTATTACATGACATTTGGTTATCAAGATCTCTGAATTTGACGTAAATGCTGGCAGCATATTTTCTGGTTCTGAAAATTGTTAGTTTCTTGAAATATGTATGTTAATTGGAAATACAGTATAATAAAATTATTTCATGTTCAGTGATGTATTTCGCCATATTATTTTTCATTTGTTGTAAGGCGCTATGGAAGTTCATACGGCCTATCCATGTTGTAAATTATCTGAAAAACGAAACGAATTATTTGTAGACTGTATTGTATATTCTTCACACCATCTATGAGTTAGGTATACTTTCTCCATGTGGGAGATGACTGGAGAAAGAGTACATCCAAATGAAAAATCTAGTGCTGTTGATCGATCAAAATATTTAATCGATTAACTATTTGAATTTAATCGATTAATCGAGTTTTGATCGATTTGAAAAATTGTTTTAATATACTGTAATACACAATTATTGTTAAATTTAACTTGTGTTCGGTGATAAGCATAAGTATTAAATGTTGTGTGTGTGTGTGTGTGCGCGTATATATATATATATATATATATATATATATATATATATATATATATATATATATATATATATTATCGTTATATTGCAAGACAACTATTTTAATTACGTACTAACATATTTATTATGAGGCTTATAATTTGTGTCAATTTCTTCGCGAATTTTTCAGACAAACATAAATAACAAAGAGTATGCAGACTCACGTAGTTAATACTGTTTCGTCCATGATTTTAAACAAGTTCCGCTCTATGTTTAGTAACAATGTTTCCTGCATCACTAAGCACGAAAAAAAAAAAAACTTTTTTTCTGTCAAGCACTTCTCCACGATCGTTCAATTTAAATCCAAACGTTTCACCGAGTTTACCTCTCAAATTCTCATATGACATAAGGGAGTTTACACTTTTCACAAACCACAGAAAACTGATTTCTTTTATCATACAACCTTCATATACAAACTCAGTACAGAAACTGCAACTGCAAAAGTAGATCGTTCGAAACAGAAGACTGGCCCCTATTGTAATCGAATTGCCAGATTGTATGTATTTCATATGCTAGGAAGATGAGCTGACAACAAGGTGGAAGTTTTCTTGGAAAATCGTAAAACTTAATAAGGGTTTCGCATTGTGTTTCAACTTTCAATAGAGTTAGACTAGGTCACTGTCCTCATCTCTCCATCTCTTTCTGAAGTGTTTGTGCAAAGATTTTCCCTACGCTACCTGCTTTACAGTTAGAAAATAACAGTACTATTGTGCTTTTAAGTAAGCAATTTCCGAGAGAGAAATATTGTCGGAATTTTTAGTATGAGTTTATACTAACAAAACAATAATTAATATCAACTACAACCGTTTAATTTTAATCGACTCGATTATTCGATTAAATATTTTTGATCGATTAGTCTAATCTTACAACAGAAATTGATCAACACTAGAAAAATCCAATGTAGGATTCTACGACAGCACTAGAGCCCTTAAGTCATTCAGACATTCAACACAACTACCTTATTCTAATGACATATTTTCTGTCTCGACATGTACATTTGTTATCTGTTTCGGTGATATTTGTCCGCGCTCTACTCAGTATAGTATCAAAAATAGAAGTCAACGGCAAAATCATGGCTCGGGACTTTGGCATCCAGCGTAGAAAGGGACGGAAACTGTACATTGAAATTGACAGACGCATCAAGGCAGTCCTCGCTAAATATGTTGAAATCGACGACCTAATTCTCTGCATAAGTGCCCTTGGGTTTGTTGCTAACTTAACCAAGGGGCCAGAAGTTATTAGAGAGTTTCCGTCGTCGCCCGCGAAACGGCTAACGCTATGTTCATGATAGTAATACGTATTTGTTGACCTATGGTCATATTCGTAAAACTTCGGAAAGAATCGTAAGGGATCGGTGCAGTATTCTTGAGCTCCACCGGCGACTTCGCTTTCCATTTTTAATATATGATTCTGATATATGTTCTTTGTAAAATAAAAACTTGTACAGCTTCAGTTGGAGTGCGCGGATATTTACGTACAGCAATTTTTTAGGCTACTAACTTTTTTTTTCTTGTCTAAGTAACTTTGTTGTAAGATCTGATGAATAATTCATTTAATAGGTTAACAATCAAAATCCAATTGTCTGAATGTTCTGTGAAACCACCAAAAGATAACACTGGCCAACACACTATTTGGTGCCTTAGGAGTTGAACCTATTATTGGGTATATCTATGTCGCTGAATCCAAAAATGGCATCAGTTTTGCCCTATCAGCTCTAGTTTTTGAGATGGACCTAATTCACCTTATACGCTAATTCAACCATACCACATACACCTTACGGACCTTTTATACATTTACATATTGTATCACTTGCGTAATATTGCACACTATTGAACAAAGGATAAGTTCTGTTACTAAATTTCAGTTGGACACAAGGGAATTTAATTATTCTACACCTAAGACGGCTCTTTTGCAGGATTTCCTCAAGTGAATTCTCTGAAGATTCCAGCAGTAATCTTCCATCGTGTGAGTATCTCACCTTCCCTGATATCTCTCTTCCATAGTTTTTATGTCCCGGTGAAAGCATTCTCCTTGCTCTTCGCTGAAGTCACCAAGGTTCTCAGCAAAATGATCTAAATGGCTATGTAAGTAATGGACTTTTATGCTCATATTACAGCAAAGCTTATTGAAAATTGGAAAGCAAATCCTTTTCTCTGTTGCGGTAAAATGTGATATTGGGTTCAGGATGAAGTAATTTGTTTTCATTCAACCTGAAAGCAAGTAATTAAGAAGACTTCTTTGAGAGGTTCAGATCTCTGATGAGGTCATTCAGTTCGTGTTGATTCAAAGGTTCAGCACTTGCTGAAGTTCCTACAAAATCACTATCACTATCATTTTTCTCACTTCTGTCTATATTGGACATGCACGATTCATCATTCCCTAAAAGCTCTTGTAGACGGCTGAGAGATAGAACGGGTACATCATCTGAGTGTGGTACAAGTCGTCTTGCGGAATCTAGGTCAGAATATGGCCATTTGCTTCGATTATTTCGATTTATGCCCTTGATGTTGACAAGGCAAAAGTAACGGTCCTTATGGTGGTCCTTTGGTTCCCTCCAAACCATTGGTATACCAAATTTCATGCAGCTCCTTTCTCCTTTCGTCCACTGTCACAAATGCTCCACGCAAGTTTTGCAAACAATACGGGGAGCCCACGGCTTATCTTGATCTGGTGAAAATAACGAAGATATACCTCTTCACAGAGTCAGAAATAGGTTCCCTACATCCTTTCAGACTGTACTCACCACAGATGAAGCAGAAGACATCTGAATGGTTGAAGCATTTTTTTCTTGAGGATGCCACGGGATTTATTCAGTCTGCAACGAAACACCGATCATATTAGTTTCTATAGTTGTACCTAATCTCATCAGGGACCCACAATGTCCATTAACGCTCTCAGCAGTCATTATATAACATTTGTAGTTCACTATTAAATTAGAACTTCTGCTTACCAGCATCTAAGGTGACTTACCTCCATAGCCAAAACTAGAGCTGATAGGAAAAAACTGATGCTATTTTTGGATTCAGCGCTACTAATATACCCAAGAATAGGTTGAACTTCCAAGGCACAATTTTTTTTTTTTTTTTTTTTTTTTTTTTTGCGCTGTGTAATTAATGTGAAATCGACTCCGGAGAACAATTCCAATTGTCCATTGTTTTTCACAGATGTGTAGCATTCCACTTGTGGATGGGTACCTGAAAATTTGCCGACAACTCATCCTGCCAGATATTTTAATCCATCCCCTTCAGTATCACACTACAAAACAGTTCTGTTGGTTTTTTATGTACGAGATCCCTTACCAGAAGAAGACCAAGACAAAGTAATTCATACTCAAATAAGCCACGCGTAATTTATCAGATATTAATGTTTCATTATAAAATTCGCCTGTGTTAATAAGATAATAAACGTGATTAATACATGAAAAATTCCTGGGAAAAGTATTCCGGAACATTTTTATAATCTCTGAGCGTAACGAGGGATGACATTATCTCGGAGCGATCTATGTTTGTTGTCGTAAATATAATTCTTAAGTGACAAGCATATATGTTTTACGGACCGATAGAAATATTGATAGATATAGCAACGTTGTGTGTATTTCGAAAGATAACAATCGATTAACGTATGTCTGTATGTAGACAGAGCTGTTCAAACCGTTACCGATTGAGGAAATTCTGCGGTAAAATGTAATATCAAATTTTTAAAACTTATCTTGTGACTCAGTGGTAGCTTTTAAGGGTATTATGTACAGCTGTCAAAAGAAAAAATGGCCGCTCTCCTGAAACAAAGTTCCCTTCGAGTATCTTTGCTACAATTCGGAGACAGGCGATGTTACATGTTGTTGGACCACGTTGCCTAATATCTACAGTTATAATTGAAGTATTCTGTGTGTTATCGATAGCATAATGGCAGCGTTCAGGCCTCTTATTCATGAGGTCCTGCGTTCGACTACAACCACGTGCTTTTTATGTTCTTTTTTGTTCTGTTTTTGAGAGAGACAAACTATACATAATGGCTCCTTTCTCTTTTACGATTATTTTAGTAATTAACATCAGGTTCATTAATATATTATGCCATGACTTTATCATTATGATATTGTGGCTGCAAATAGAAAGAAAAAAAGATTTTATTCTCAATAAAAATATCTTTCATGGCATAAACAAAACAAATTTACTGGCGTCGGCCTTAAAACATTCAAACAATTAAGCGTTCAAAAAACAAAACAAAAAGCCACAATTCAATATTTAGTCTATCTTCCTCTTATCTCGATCATCTTGCAGTCGAGTGGCCATAGAATTGACTAGTCTTTGCAAATAGCGACTGTTTTTAGACACGATATTCCAGGCATTCTGAACATACATACATACATAAGTGTTCTGTCCATGGGCAGGTCTTTCATTGCAAACCCAGCAATCTCCAATCTTTCCTATTTTCTGCCTTCCTCTTAGTCTCCGCATATGATCCACATATCCTAATGTCGTCTATTATTCTTTTCAACCAGAGACCCAACCAATTACTTTTTATCTTTCTAATCAGTTTCAGCATCATTCTTTCTTCACTCACTTTTTCAAACACAATTTTATTTCTTATTCTATCTGTCCACTTCACACGCACCGTTCTTCTCCACATCCACATTTCAAATGCTTCAATTCGTTTCTCTTCATTTCGTCGTAATGTCCATGTTCCTTCACCATACAATGCCACACTCCACACAAAGCACTTCACTAGTCTCTTCCTTAGTTCTTTTTCCAGAGGTCCGCAGAAGATCCTTCTTCTTCTATTTAAAGCTTCCTTTGTTCATGTTTGCAGTTTTTCTTGGGAAGGATAGGCCTAAATGCGGTAACATCCCGTTGCTTTCCGAACACCACTATCTCTTTCGCATCTTATTAAATTCCAGGGGGCCCAAGCGTGGAGATGAGGAGAGTGGATTTGACTAATTGGGCCCTCCGGACTTCACCGAAAGTCACGGCAAGGGTTAAATATTAATTCTATCAGGATGTTTGACCCTACCAGAGATCGGGAAATCTCAATTAGCCTTTGCCCCCCGCATCCTGGACTAGCTTCTACGAATCATCAGAAAATCTTAGAGTGTGATTGGGCCAATTTTTCCGAAAATGTTTCCACACTTTTGCCCTCGTAGCTCAGCGGACGAACGTCGGAATTTAGATGTCAACGTCTCAGGTTCAATTCCTCGTTACTCCTTTTCATTTTATTGTGGTTCAAGATAGTATAATGTAATAATACAAAAAGAAAAACTAATAGCAGTATTATGCAACTGGATTTTTCCAAACCTAATATTAAATTTATGTTATTTATATCGCTAAAGAACGATTACAATATAAATATCTTGAATATTATTTATTCAGTATCACTAAAGAACGTTAACACAATATAAATGATAAATATCGGTTTGTTTAATTAATATAAGATATTATATAATATGTATTTAATTACCTAAATAAAATAACCTATTTTACAAAGAAAGATGTTTATTTGTGTTATAATAATTACCTACATAAAATACAGATTATTTATATTGCGAAAGAACAATAACAATATAAATAACTTGAATATTATTTCATAATGCTAATGAAGGACAACAGAATGTAAATGATAACTTGAATATTATCTATATCGCTAAAGAACGATAACAATATAAAAAACGTGAATATTATTCATATCGGAATTTCACAGATTTATTACAGATGTATTTAAGAAATTGTAGAAGAATAGTAATTAGTAACAGTGTCCTATTTATTCTTCTTGGAGCCAAATTTGTAACTTTTAAAAGTGTGGTTACTATGTTGAAGTGTATGTGTTGCAACGGATGCTTGATTTGTTATGTATGTGAGTCAGTTATGTGATGCTTGATGTCGTCGCAATGTCGTAATTATAGTTTGATTGTGTCTGTGTGACTATTGTGTATTAATTTATGATGTATGGTACGGAAAGCTGCATATTTGTGTTATAGAAGTGTTACGTATGTGTTGTTAATGTTTTTGTATGTTTCAAATTGATAACTGATATTTGTTTTGCAATCGCAATGCCTAATTTACGGATTGTTTATGTTTTGTTTACATCGCGTAAGCTACTTTAATTTTCTTTTCCATTTTTCTTTATGCTTATCTTTTTTGTGTATAAAACTATAGCCCTACCATACATATGTAAAACAGGGCTAACCCCCATTGGAGATACTGTAGCTACAATAGTAATAATTATTATTCATATCGTTATAAAACGATAACAGAATACAAATGATGACTTGAATTTTATTCATATCTCTAAAGAAGGATAACAAAATATAAATAACGTGATATCCATCAAGAACGATAACTGGATATAAATGATAATTTGAATATCATTTACATCGCTAAAGAACGATTAAAAAATAAAACGAAAACTTGAAGAAGGCGCGAACCCAGAACCTTTGAATCATTAAACAAGCACTCTACCGCTGGTCTGTGAGGAGCAGATATGGAACACTTTCATAGTTCCGGAACTGCTTGTACAAGCACATGCATCGTGTAACATCGCCGCGGCCCGAAGTGGACTTTGAAAATATTCGCTGTTCACGAGTGCGACCACTTTTTTTTTTTTGATGGCTGTACGTGAACAATCACAAATATTATCAAATAGTGCAGGCTCTAAATTTCTAAGATTTTATAAGAAAATGAACACACAATTGGACAAAAGTTACAAGACTTATTAAAACTTGAATATCTGATAAAAGTATAAAAAGTGTTACTAATAATATTTTTCAAACCCGGCCCCCGAACAATTTTTCCCTTGAAATTATTCAAATCTGCTTTACAGGGAGCTTCACCTGAAAGAATAGATTTGCATAATATATACGTCACTCTGTACGTTAATAGAAAACCACAATTCCAAGTCACACGGAGTTTGTGTGCACTCGATGTGGGTCTCTGGCGTTTCGTCAGTCCACGCGAGTTGTGTGGATATAAAGGGAAAAGTTGAGATGGTGTCGGGTGGAGTTCCCGGGTAGCTCAGTTGGGAGAGCTCTGGTACGTTCAACCAGAGGTCCCGGGATCGATACCCGGCCCCGGAACAATTTTTCCCTTGAAAATATTCAAATCTGCTTTACAGGGAGCTTTACCTGAAAGACTATATTTGCATAATATATACGTCATTGTGTACGTTAACAGAAAACCACAATTCCAAGTCACACAGTGTTTGTGTGCACTCGATGTGGGTCTCTGGCGTTTCGTCAGCCCACGCGAGTTGTGTGGATATAAAGGAAAAAGTTGAGACGGTGTCGGGTGGAGTTCCCGGGTAGCTCAGTTGGGAGTTCGCTGGTACGTTCAACCAGAGGTCCCGGGATCAATACCCGGCCCCGGAATAATTTTTCCCTTGAAATTATTCAAATCTGCTTTACAGGGAGCTTCACCTGAAAGACTAGACTTGCAGTTTTATCAAAGTATGAAAAAAAAAATAATAATAATTCTGCAGTTACATCATTTGGTAACCATAACATTTTTATGGTCTGTCTGACATCTTTAATATTTTTCTTGCATGTAATAAACACTTATTTCTGAAAAGTAGACTACTCTCAGACATATAGAGTTGTTTAATTTAATACAATTAATTTTTTATTTGTCCTATATAAAATATATTAAAATTTACATAATGCTTTGTGACCGAATTTTTCTATTTTCAAAGAAATGGGCATTATTGTAGTCTACCTTTAGCATAAATTCATGTTAAATTAGTGTACAACATTTCATTATTCTATCTCTAATGGTTGTGGAGTTATGAAATAATGTGTGAAAATTTTCAAATTTTGGAAAATTTTAATTTAAAGTAAAAGGGGAATTCTTAAAAATATTATTAACATTTTTTATACTTTTAACAGATATTTAAGTACTATGAAGTCTTGTTGTGGTACCTTGTAATGTTTGTCCAAATGTGAGTTCATTTCCTTATAAAATTTTAGATATTTAGAGCCTGCATTTTGTGATATGATATATGAAATGATATATATTTCCCCGCAGCACTTCTTTACATGTAATGGTGTATCTCATATTTCTGTATCCGGTGCCACCATTGACATATTATTACAATAGCACATTATTTGCAGTACACGTCTACACACATAGCTACTCCCAATTACGCTATGTACCTTTTTTGTTACTTGGTCAATCTCCCCTTCAGTATCTCTCTACATTTCATTTGCTATTCTCTATTTGTTCATTAATCCTAATATAGCTAATATTATATACTCCTTTCACACCCCCCCCTTTTCCTCTAACTGCTATTCACTAAAATCTCAATTTCAATTTTTCTCTATAAATTATTATATTGAATTATTTGCCTATTTGTTTTTTGACCGTTAATTCAATTACTGTTCCAACATTCAAACGTTAGTACCTACTAATTTTATGCTGTCACTTGTTCACTTCTCTTAACCCTTTCTCACTATTTTCACTCATTCCTATTTGCGCTCACTTTCACTTTCTCACTATTCTGCTTACACTTAATCCATTGTCACTATTCTCACTTCCTATAAATACTTATATTTTATTTTACACATCTGCTTATACACTTTCTCTCTCCCCAATACTTCTCGATCTTTTCCAGTTTCACTTTACTTACACTTTTTGATCACAACCCCACTTTTTTTACACATATCAAATATCTCTGCTAAATCCTCAACTGTCGCAAATTCTGACCTTTCTTAACTGTTCGTCTCTGCCTTATTTCTGACTTTGTCTTTATTTCTATTTATTTCTTCTATTCCTCTTTTATTTATCCCCCCATGCTTTCACTTTCATGTATTAGATTTCCACTTACACTTGCACCCTTATTCTTTACACTACTTTCTTCCCTACCCATCCTGACTCTTGGTTTCTCTTTTTATCACCCCTCGCCTTTTTTCTAGCGCCCGTGTACATTTTCTGATAATAATTGTGGTCGTTCACGTACATATACCCTTAAAGGTAAAAATCAGACTCTAGTTTTGATTTTCTGCACGAAACTCTGGATTTATTTGTATTCCACAGGGGCTGAGTTTGTCTCTCTTGTTTTGCCTTCGTTCTGTGTTGCCTTAAGCGTTAATATACAGTAAGATAGGAGTTGGTTTAGTAGGCCTACTATTTTTATCCAAACTTTGAGACTTTAACCCCCTTTCACTTCAGTAATACGGTAATTTTTCAAGGGGAAATAGAGCACTTCAGCGCTTCAGAGTGGTGTGTTTGCAGTAGTTGTGTTGTGATACCATACTGCAATACTTCTCCGTTTCTGCCCGCCCGTGTACTTGAGCTATAGCTGTGCTGCGAGCAACTTCCTTTCGTGAACGTTGCAACACGCGTTCAATATTTATATCGAAGGTGGAAGCGCGTAGGAAGTCACGCTCCCTTCTCTGAAGAAGTTTACATCGCGATGGGTTGGATATATTGGTTATTTTAGCCGCAGGAACTAGAGCGTTTAGAAGGAAAAGAGATGTATAGGGTTTAGCGAAGCAATCTCTGTAAGGAAAAGTTCTGTAACTTTGCCAAGAAGATAATTGGCTCTGGAATAATGTGGGGTTAAAAATCGCCGAAGCCTTCCCATCCAATCATAAGACACATAAATTTGAAACTCGATAAGAGACATTTGCGCGTTTATAGATTAATAAGTTCACCCACCCTGTCATGCTATTTCCTGGACATTAATTCTCGTCTTTCACTACCTTCTAGCTACGCATGACACGTTAGAGGATGACGTACTGCTAGAATATGACCGTCGTTTCGTCGTTCTGAATAAATACCAGCATAGGACATTATGCGAATAATGTTTCAACTAGATGATTATTCGAATAAATATAAAATCAACATATTTATTTTTTTAACAGTAACAAAGATTTTTATTGCAAGCAAAAATTACATACAATAACAAAGATTTTACAATACTATTGTAATACTCGTATATGAATATTCTTCAAAATTCGAAATTGATTACCAATCTCATAGTCAAATAGCCTGCATATTACAAATTATTGTATAAATTCAGAGTAACTGGGTCATACCCGAAAAAGGAAGATGCTTGAGGTCGGGTGTGACCAATAATAAAAACTGGATAGAAAAAATATAATAATAATAATAATAATAATAATAATAATAATAATAATAACCACAACTGTGATTAAACTGTTAACTGTAATTACACATAAAGTTTAAAAAGAATAAGAAAAAAAAACAAAAACAAACAAACGGTACCATAGCATATACATAAACATACTAAATTAAGAATACAACATTGCTTCAGACACAATAAGAATTAGTCGTCTTAAACCAGTTCATCGGCCCAACTTCAATATATCCATTTCAAATAGCATCTGTGGATCTGATCCCCAAAAAATTCCCATTAAAGCTGACAATAGGATTAAAAGCGCAGTAAAGGAAATATTACAATTACCAGGTGACACTCCTAATAGCATATGTACAAGTACCAAATACAAAGGATTGTGAGTGATGCGCGCTACGTGGGAAGCTTATCAACTCAACATCAATACCAAGCTAGAAAACCTAAATGGCCAGCACGTTAATGCTGTACGAGACTATGAAACTATAAGAACTCGTTGCTTGTCGGAATTGCAAGTGAGCAGAGATGAGGCTACAGCATCCGAGAAGCAATTAAGGCAACATCTTCGGCACCTTGAATTTAAAACCTGGTGTGCATACCCCCAGAAGGGAAAAGGAGTTGTATTGTTTGAAGAAGTACCTGCAGCCAACTCGTGGATCATCAGCATGAAGGATTATCAAATTCTGAGTGGAGAGAAATGCTAAAAATGATTGCGATGGTGGCACCGGTACGTTCTCTCCCTGGTCGCTCTACAGGCACAACCCACTGTAGGCACTGCAGTGACTATGAAACTTTACCACATGTTAATAATTATATATAATAATAATAATAATAATAATAATAATAATAAATTTTCAGTCAAATACACTTTTCAATTTGTGAGGTCAGATAATCTGTTACATCACAATATTTAATATGAAGTCACTAATATTTTCGACTTTAAAAAGTCATCTTCAGGTGCATGAGATGCAAACAATTTTAAAAAATAGGTGATAAGTTGGTCTAGCAATTAATAATATAATAGGTAATGCACGTGCTGGCATTTACAATTATATAAGTTTCGTGCCTCTTGAGGTAAACTGTACATGGTAAAGCTGAACACTGATGCTAGATTCTCGTATATATATATATATATATATATATATATATATATATATATATATATATAAGACAAGGAAAAGACACAGCATGATATTAACCTTATACAATTAAAGGCTAAATATTCTCATTAGGTCATGTCATTAAAATTAAATTTGTACAGTTTGATATTAACTGTATTAAAATGTTAAATATAATGTATAAATTTGAAAAAGAGATGGAAAAAGCTGTGATGCAAATGCTGTTGGTGGAAGAGCACGCCGTCTAATTCGTCGTGGTGAATGCCATAGTTGTCTGAAAATATTTAAGTTAGTAGCTTATTATTAATTTTGAAAAGGTTGTGAGAGCTGATGTCAGCGTTTTTTTAAAAAAGGTTTATTATGTTTATACTTACATAGTTGTTCAGTTGTTTGCGTCCAGACAAGGAGGCGTGTTTCACCCGACGTTACATGTTTTAGACTGAGTGATGATGTATGGACGGATAACTGAGAGGGAATGCCAGGAGTGACTATTCGATAACATTTTATTTTGTTAAGTGATACAGGGGATTACGTAAATTTGGTATTTGCTCATTTAATAATGGATTATTAGAGTCTTGATTTTTTACAATAAAAAAACTCTTCTGCAGTGTTGATAAGGTGTGAATTATTTATTACTTTTAAAATTTTTAAGGTGTTTTGTATACTATTAATTTCGTGGCCTGAATCAATAAGATGAGTAGCAAATTTAGATTTATTCCTGTTATTATGAAAATCTGATTTATGTTCTTTAAATCTAATATGGAAATTCCGTTTGGTTTGTCCTATGTACTTTCTATTGCAATTTTTACATTTTAATTGATAAATACCACTTTGTGAGAATTTATTCGTTTTGCGCAATTTGTTGGGAATGATGCTATTTATTTTGTTGTTATTTTTGAAAGTGATATGTATATTTTCTTTTTTAAAAATGAAGTTAAATGATTATTAATTTTTCCAAAATATGTCATTGGGTGTCTAATTATATCTCTTTTTGGGTTTGTGGGTTGTAATGTGGTGAAAGTTTTATTTTTATTTCCTAGTTTCTTGATTCTATTTCGGATATAGTTTTCAATTGTGTTTCTGTTGAAGCCATTGTTTATGGCGAGTTGTATTATGTATTTTCTTTCTTTTGTATAAGCTGTTTGACTTAAAGGAGTATTTATTAAGCGGTCAATGAGATACCTAAATTTACATAATTTTTGTAAATATGGGTGGTTAGAAGTTTTATGTATAGTATAATCAACTGAAGTAACTTTTCGGTAAATATTGTAGGTGAGTTTGGATTTATTTACTTTAATAGTTAAATCAAGAAAATTGATTTTCTTTGCACTTCATCCTCATAAGTAAATTTTAGGCTAGGATGTAATTTATTGAATGAAGTAACTATAGAATCAGAAGATGATGTGCCATTGTGTATGATTAGGGTATCATCTACATATAGGGAATAATTTTTTATGTTATGCTGATTTTGTATGTTAGGGATGTTTTTATTTTCTAAATTTTGTAGAAAGATTTCTGCCATAAGACCGGATAAAGGGTCACCCATGGCTAAACCTTTAACCTGTTTATATATTTTCTCATTGAAGGTGAAATAATTTTGTTGTAAGGAGGTATGTAACAGGTTTTCTAGTTGTTTTACTAAAATGGAGTCAAGTTTCAGCTCTATTGGTTTTGTGGTAATAATGTGAATATTTTCTTCAACGGGGGTGTTGGTATAAAGATTTTCAATATCAAGGGATAGTGGTTTATCTTGTTTATTGATTTTTAATTTTCTTAAACGTTGTATTAGTTGTTGTGTATTTAACAAAGTATATTTATTATCAATAGGTAGTCTTTTTTAGGAAGTGTAAAAGGAATTTATTAATTTTGTGGTTCGGAGCGTGCATACTATTGACTATTGGTCTCATAGACAAAGTTGGCTTATGAGTTTTTGGTAGAGTTTTTAAGACTGGGATTTTGATCAATATATTTGTAAGATTTTGATGTTGATATTAAGCCAGGAGCTGGCTGACGAAATAATTATCCTACAATCAGATTTGAAATCTCAGCCACTCACCCATCTGAACTGAACGAAGAGAAAAGAAAATCTACGAGCCCACGATTCAGTACCTATCAGCGAAATACAACAACATTGAAAAATCACAGTTACCGGTCTCTTCTTTGGAGCGAGAGGCACCATTCCGAAAGCCTTTGTAAAGTGGAGGGAAAAATACAAGCTGACGAGAGATCTTCAAGATGCCATCGTCACCACCATTATAAAATTTTTCTATAGCGGTATTTCGTCAGCATCTTTATGGCGTACATTCAATTTAAATTATACTTGGTTCTATTTTTTTTCTCATGTCTTAATCACTTTTGTCTGAAACCTGTTTATATAATTTTTCATTTTAAATTTTGTTGTGAGCTATTCTGTGTCGCAGGGCAAACCCAAAATATTGGGTCAGACCAATAAATCAAATTATTGATATTACAAAAGCAATAAATAAATAAAGGATAAGAATTTACATTATTATAATTTAAAAAACAGTTCAAGCTGCAGAGTTCCCGCCTCGATCTCAGGATTTAACCCCTCCAGACTTCTCCCTATGGGGAGAACTAAAGGACACAGTGTACGCCACAAAACCACAAACACTGGAGGTGATATTCCATTAGCAACAATCCAGTTGGTATGTCGCTCTGTTGTACGTCCTTGTTGGGAGTGTACTGTGGCCATTTTGAACATGTACGGTCTTAAGGAATACAAAACTGCAAAAATCGTATTTCTGTCTCATCTCGTTGCCGAGAAATAGTGTTTCAAAATGTGTATACATCAATTTGGGACTCTCTGTATGTACTAGAGTACTTGATACCTCTGATTGAGATTCTAGCTGATATGTATAATATATTATCGGGCAGTACATGTCACTTGACGATATGTGTCAGAGGAATAACAATTGTTTGAATGCATCTGAAGTCTGATTAGTGGAATATGTAGCAAATCGGCGATGTATGCATTGGAGGGGGGAAAGTAACTGACCACCCTACCCCTTTACCTCCTGGTTTAGTTGTCTCATGAGTGATGCCTTATTGGTGTTACTTATGAGGTTCAAACCTATCTTCGGATAGTTGACTAAACAAGAACAGAGTACTTGAGTTAGATTTTGAAGTAGAATGTTTCCTTTATTATTGCATTTTCCATGCAAAGAAACATATATAATACAATATAAAATTGTTTGTTTATTCAGTCATATGACAAATCAATATTACTAAAACAAGTGACACTTATTTATATATGTAGTCATTATGTTCTGTACAATGCAGATTACGAACGTTTTCGCCCTTCGGGCATCATCAGGCTCTGTGTATAATATCTCATTATTAGTCTCTGTAGTAAAATACAATGATAATTTAATGAAATGAACTGTTTAAAAATTAATATGTATAAAATAATGTACAGACTTGTGTGCGTGAAATTAAAACTGTGATTGCATTGCAATGATACATAAAATTATGAATACTATGTACATGTAGTAAACTTCATAATACTGATATGTGTAGATCTTGTCTCAAAGGTTCGACTTGGGCGGTGAATTCCATGTTTTAAACGTGTATATTGCACAAGCAGTTGTGATATTTCATTGCGATGTGAAGTAGTATTTATGAGGACATGAGACGACCTTGGCTGGATTCACCGACTAATGAATAAGTGTCATTAGTTTTAGTAATATTGATTTGTTATATGACTGAATGAACAAACAATTTTTTATTGTATTATAACATTGACAGTCTGAATCATCACACTATGCTTTCTAAGTTAAAGAAATATATTCCATTACATACATGCATACATACATACATACATACATACATACATACATACATACATACATACATACATACATACATACATACATACATACATACATACATACATACACAGACGTATTTAGCAGTGTCCCTGAACTGATACTCGTTTTGTAGATTATTTTTCTACATTATATAATTTCGAGTAAAATGTTTCTTCATTTCGTGATATAATGATTACACTGGTTGACGAGGTTTTTTTTAACATGGACGAAAATAAGCGTTGTAAGTCAATTTCAATAGCCTATTTCCATAGTGTGAAAATGTTCCATGACCCTTAATTTTTTAATCAGAAAATATAGAGGGAAAATTAGCAAAAAAAGTGGATTATCACAAATTGAAGTTCATAAAGAGTCTATAGAAATCTTTTTTTGGCACACAATTTTACTTACGTTTCATTCTTGGAGACCAGGAAAGATCTCTAAGTCATTAGCTTTATGCCGTATTGTGAGTTTGCTAAAAGGGAGAATGTTTGTCCTTTATATTGATTTATTACTCTAAGCACCATGCCGACAGGAAATTACTAAAAGGGTAGGATTTCAGGGAGAAGAATTTATATTTTAGTTTCAGTTTATATTTGGTTTCGCTTGTGATGAGTGGTTTTAAGCGAGTGTGAAGCTCTTTTTTTCTTGTAATGGAGAAAATACGCCGCGCGTGTGAATTTCGCCAAACAGTCTCTGTTGTATATGTGTGGGCAGTTTACAGTGAAAAGTCAGCGTCGATCAATAACAGAAAAAGTAAAAGAAGCTTATTAAAAGTATTTTGAATGCCGACAAGGTGAAGAAAACAAACCGTGGGCCCCTCATATATGCTGCATAATATGTTAGTCTACTCTTATTCAGTGGATGAATGGTTTCAAAACTTGAACTACTGTTTTCGCGATTTCGATGGTCTGTCGTGAACAAACCAGTCATGCTGAAGACTGTTATTACTGTCTAACAAAAATTGGGGCCAATGAAAAAGAACAAAAGCTAATGTTATACATGTTATACATGTTTCATCTACATTTAAGTCCGCACCACATGGACTTGAGCTCCATTACCATCTCGACTTTATCCCAAAACGTGGGAGCAATGAGCGACTAATAAGGGGAGAGATTTTATGAATATATCCAAACATTCACGAGTGGTATCAAGGAAGATGAGATCTCCACATGATGGGCGACTACTGCTGGTTTCTGGTTTGAGAAAGTGATACGGTCTGCAAGAGGAAAAAGTAACTCTAAGTGTTGCAATTTATTCAAGATAAAAAATAATATACGTTGTATACTTCAGTTAACTGGTGTTTTCTTAGACAATACTCTTTTAATTTTAAAAAAATCGTAGAATTAAAACAAGGTTGAATAAGTTATTAAAAAACTAGATTTTTACTACATAAAATGGGAACTTATGGTCACTTTTTTAGTATCAGCATATAATCCGAATTCTTTGTTATTTTTTCTTAATGCCGGTGAAATGAGTGCGGGGTCCAGCATCGAAAGTTACCCAGCATTTGCTCCTATTGGGTTGAGGGAAAACCCCGGAAAAACCTCAACCAGGTAACTTGCCCCGACCGGGATTCGAACCCGGGCCACCTGGTTTCGCAGCCAGACGCGCTGACCGTTACTCCACAGGTGTGGACCAATATTAGTATTAGGCCTACATGTATTCCTAAAATGAAATATAATTATATGTTTTTGGACGAAATCTACTACACTCTGTAAGATAAAAACTTTACGTCTTATTTTTACTATCATTTTCTTGTTCAAGAGAGTCGACTTAGTAATAGTGTCCCGATTTTGTCCATGTTACAGACAAAAAGTTGAAATTTGTCGACTAGTGTTATTGCATCCAACTTCATGTGATTTGACGATTTAAATCCTGCTATGTTAAAAACCGTTCACTAAACTGCACAACTCCACTGCATACGTTAGCACGTCGGGAAACTCCTTCTCTACTTTGGGTTTTGCTGTAATGTAGTAACGAAAGTTATCCATCCACACTTGTGGATATACTGTGAGTTTTTTTTTTATTTGAACAGAGTTTAATGTATACAGAAGATAGCTAGTGTAATAGAGCTGGGGTGGCCTGTATATGTGGCTGCACCCAACCTAAAATCTATATTTTGGTAGGAACATCCTAGCTCTATATAAATAAATAAACACACAAATAAAACCGTAAATGAATATGTAAGTAAACCAGTAAATAAGCAAATAAATAAACACATAAATAAGTAAATAAATCCTATCTTAAACTCTCGAGCAATATCTTTAAACGTGATTGTGTTTGTGACGTGAAGCCTTATCGGTATGCGGTGGCTTGGATTCTCGATACAGCAGACCACGTTGTACTGTTTTGCTGCTTCTTTAAACTCAAACGCATTCTACTAAATCGGCGAAGCAATTTACTAATACATATAAAAAGCAATTAACAACTGGAACAAAAAAGCGATTTCCGAACCAGTAACACATGACTGAATGTATTCTTAACCTCTCGACGGCGCTTCTTGCTTCATGCCAGATTTTAATTGTGTTGGATTCTAAAGCTTATCTTGAAAACGGGCCTAAAGATTTTGATTAAATATAGTCAGTATACCGTTTTAAATTATGAGAAAGCAATTTAGCTACTCGTAGATTTTAACTTCGGGAAAACTCATTCAAGAGGTAAATAACTAGGTTGATTTCTACGAACTAATAATTTACTTTTGTCTTAGTATTACTAAGTTCAGAAATAGTCAGCTTCCCTTTTCCGACCGATGTTGGCCTTTCAGGTGATACCAGATTCGGAGAATGAAGAAAGTTATATAATATTACTTTGAATATGGAAAACCACATTCACATTATAATATGCTGACAAATAAACCGGACATTATCGTACACAGTCTGACCAAGTGAAGTAAGCCTACAGTATGCAGGAGTCACACTTTCTTATTTGAATAGACTACAAGGACATTTTCTTTATTTCTTTCTTTTTACTTTTCTCCCTTTTACCTCGCCCATAGTACCGACTTAAGGTAGACGCTCACTTATCGGAAAAAAATTAGTTCATGTTCGGATTTTTATTATAGTGTCGCTCACTTGTACGCATTTCCGTATTGATAATCAAATAGTGTTGTAATTTACCTCTAGAGTGCATTATTTCATTGTAGAGTCTTTGGACTGAACCTGGAAATAAAATGAATAGCTCTGTATCTATGAAGAACATTCTTGGTTGATTAATTATTTTCCCAATCTCATCCCACATGTCCTTTTTACTATTACATTGCTATAAACCTAATTTGATAAGTTCTAAAGCTCTCCACACTGTTGTATTAACAAAATACGCTTCGCTTCATCCATTTAAGCTAAAATCAGCTTGAAGTATTTGATACATTATCGTCCATGCAACTGCGCATTCCGTTCAGTGTTATCGTGTAAATACATAGGCCATATTAAATTTGTTCTGAAGTCTATAGACGTAAATCCTTTAGCCACAAAACCAAGTGATCTTAATAATATAAACTTAAAGAAGTACCTGCATATGAAACTAGCCGATTAGCGTCTTGGCTTCAGTGAAGTTATCCCGATATCACGGAAAGAAAATTTGTTGGATACTTGTACTGTGTTAGACATACGAACTGGTCTGGAATGACAGAAATTGTTGTAATTCAGACCTTGGGTTCCGTAAAAGATTATACAGTCAATGAACTTTTACTGAGGTTAAAGGAGATCTACCTTCTTAGTATAATCAGTGTAAGTTTCAACAATTTTGATCCATGTTCTGGTGTCACTAATTCTGTAATAAACATAAGATTTAGGAATTAGTAATTTCATTTGTAGAATCTCAAGTTCCTTTTCCGGCATGTATGATACAGTACAAGGTTTTCAAATTTTAAATTTAATATGAGAGTCCAGGAAATAATAATAATAATAATAATAATAATAATAATAATAATAATAATAATAATAATAATATTTTTCTGGCTGTACGCAATACCGATACATTTCCTCTTTGAACTTTTTAAAATGAAAATTTCTCTAATGGAATGGCAACATTAATCGTACAATCGGCATTGGATACAAATGGCAAGCTATCCTTCCATGAAGAAGCAGATTATCGTAACAATACGTCCTTAAATAAGGTCCTAATATAAATTTGTTTAATTCTACATTTTAGTGAGTACCGGCACTTTTTGTCGTAGAAAAATGCAATATTTGTTCATGTTTTATTTAACGACGCTCGCAACTGCCGAGGTTAGGCTATATTAGCGTTGCCGGTGTGCCGAAATTTCGTTCCACAGGAGTTCTTTTACATGCCAGTAAATCTACCGACATGAACCTGTCGCGTTTAAACACAAGGGCCGTATTCGTAGACATTCTTAGCGCGGGCTTTCGGTGGATGATCAGCGAACTAATGTTTTTCGTATTCATAAACTAGTGTCAGCGATATGATAAGATATGAATCCAGTTTAGCACGCTTGTAGCGCGGGCTAGCGAAATGTCTATGAATAGCACCCGTAAATGCCATCGACTTGGGCCGGGATCGAACACGCAATCTCAGGCACTACCAACTGCGCCACCGAAGGCGAAAAAATTGAGTAACAACAATGATGATGTTGATGATGATGATGATGATAATAATTTGATTTTTATTAGTGACTGTTGAAAAGGGATTAACAGTCTGTAAAATAGATGGTACACTTCCAAATGCAGTGTAAAGGTTGATTAATTTACAGATGCTCACGCGTATTAAACGATCTGCTAGTAATAGACGTGTGAATATTATTAATTATTAAAAATAAAGGGAAGGTTTTGTGATGCAGAATGAAGTCGATTCTGAGATTTTCTTTATAAAAATGCATATTTACAGCATGCCTAAGACTTAAAGTACACAATACTTGTATGGCTACATACATACATATACATACATACAGTACGTACGTACATACATACATACATACATACATACATACATACATACATACATACATACATATGAATGGGTTATTTATGAAAGGGCCTAAGTCTTGAATACTAAATTGTTAACAGTTTAAGAAAAACTGCTTACTAGCCGAAATTTTAAAATTAAGGCTGAAATAAAATTAATAAATAAAAATTGTATCATAAATTCTGCTAAGCATTTAGAGTGTGAAACTTAGTCCTCTTCATATCTAAATCTAAATCGATGTATTTACACCCAAAGAGCAGTTATTACATTACAAACTTATTTTCACAAAATAATGACTTAGGCCCTTTCATAAATAACCCATTCATATATACATTACATACATACGCTACGTACATACATACATAGCCTATATGCATACATACATACATACATAATAGATACATACATATATACATTACATACATACGCATGCACGCACACACACATGCACTAACCTAATCTACGTGTAGTGAGTGGAATCTTGCTGCAAGGCAGTGCTTAGATATGGTTGCGTATGGCACATTCGCTGATTGTTTTTATTGAGTTTTCTGCAAGATTTTTCTGAGCTGTAGGACGAATGTCAGGTATTTTCATAGCGAATCGTCGCACTCACCTAACCAAAATACCATATCCATGAACACTAGACAACCGCGCAGTTGATACGCAATAGTTAAGCAATCTATTTATTTAACTATAATTATGTGTATATATTCCGCCTATGCTTATCATACATATGAATGAATTAATTAGTCATATTTTCTCATTTAACTATAATTATGTGTATATATTCCGCCTATGCTTATCATACATATGAATGAATTAATTAGTCATATTTTCTCATTTAACTATAATTATGTGTATATATTCCGCCTATGCTTATCATACATATGAATGAATTAATTAGTCATATTTTCTCATTTAACTATAATTATGTGTATATATTCCGCCTATGCTTATCATACATATGAATGAATTAATTAGTCATATTTTCTCATTTAACAGCTTATCGGTATATCTTCAACATGAAAATCTATTTATTGTTATCTACAATATGCACTCATACGTACAGTACATACCATATAGTGCTTAAAAGCCCTTGTAAATTCTTGAACAAATATTGGTAATATGAAAATCTGACACGCGAGAGCCGAGGTGAACTCCCTACGAGTATGGAAATGTAAGATGTTTCATACCAAAAATAAATCAAGCAATGAGCCGGGCTCTGTTTTAATGGGTCTCCGTTGAGTTGGTATATTGCTGGTTTTTTCCCCTAAGAAAACAATTACATCACATCGATGTCCCACAACTGTTAAAGCTCGTCGTCACGATTATTTATTTATTATGTGTGGGAATTCATAGAACGCAATTAGACGAACATTCTAAAACCTATGTGGTTATATTTTGATTGTCACATAGTTAACTCTTTTTATACGAAAGGTGTGCGAAGGAGTCGAACTCCAATTTATTAGGTCATATTATACTGTGAACATACAACTTATTTCGTACTGAACCGAATATATCTCCTTGAATCTACAAGGGCGGATGAAACAGACGGCGTATCGAGAATGAGCATCCAAATGCGTTTAGCTACGGGAGCGTGTTAGGAATTAGCCAGTTTTCAACCAGCATCTACACGGTTTTAGCTTATAATTAACTACTACATTTCAGTCGAATAGCGTTCTGAATTAAAATGATCCAACTGCGACACCCGTTACTACGCAAATTTAAAGGACATATGAGTTTCAGATACGTGTAATATTATTAAAAGATTCAAGTAGGCCTATACTTGTCTGCAGTTTCGTGAACTGCATATCCTAAGAGTCAGGGTTCAAATTCAGTTAATTTTAGGATTTTACAACTTTCGATTACTGATTTGAGTTGATGTCGGTACTATTATAATAATAATAATAATAATAATAATAATAATAATAATAATAATAATAATGATTTATTTAACCTGGCAGAGTTAAGGCCATACGGCCTTCTCTAACACTCAACCAGGAGTAAAGACTGCGTTACAAAAACACTACAAATTTACAAATTACACTACAATTTTACACACAAAATTGAATAAGATAATAATAATAATAAAAAATAAACAACAAATAAGAAGAAATCGGACATAATATATAACATACAAAGAAAGAAAGAAAAAAGCATAATAATATGTGAACAGCAGGTCAAAATAAATGAGGCATACAAAAAAAAGACAATTATTCATAATAATAATAATAATAATAATAATAATAATAATAAAATAAGAATAGTAATAATGATGATGATGATAATAATAATAATAATAATAATAATAATAATAATAGTAATAATAGTAATATTAGTAATAAAATAGTGCAGTACAAAGTATACAGTGAATACAATATTTCTAAGTACACACAATAAGGAAAATTAAGATTATATATAGCTCAACTTATCACATTAGAGATATAACATTATCGGAAAATATGAAAACAAAAATATAAAATAAGTTGAATATCATTAGAACATAAAAAAAAAAGTGAAAACGTGGAAACATGCAATACAACACTTGTCATAATAGTAAGTTAGTTTGGCAACTCGTCATAAGATAATTTTCTAACTTTGATTTGAAAGAATTCAATGTTCGGCAGCCCTTGACTTCAGGCGGCAGAGAGTTCCAGTGACGAGAGGTAGCAACAGTGAAGGATGAGGAATACAGAGACGATGCGTGAAGTGGAATTTCTAGCGTGTTATCGCGTTGTGATCGAGTATTAATATTATGATAGCGAGAGAGAGTATGAAATCGAGCGAATAAATAATAGGGGGATGAAGAGTGCATAATTCGATATAAGAGAGAAAGTGAGTGCAGATTTCTCCTCTCATGTAACCTAAGCCATGATAACTTCTTGAAAGAAGGTGAGATATGATCATAGTATCGAACATTACAAATGAAGCGGACGCACGCGTTATGAACACGCTGTAGTTTCTGAGCGGAATCAATCCTGAGATCACTGAACAAAACGTCGCAATAATCGAAGTGAGGTAGAATGAGTGTCTGTACCAGCGTCTGTTTTAATTTAGATGGATAATGATACAATCTTTTTAGTGAATGGAGAATAGAGAATGCCTTCTTACATGTATATTTAATATGCGTATCCCAATTGAGATTAGATTCGAAATGTACTCCGAGATTTTTGACGGTAGAGCTAAACGGGATGATTGTTTTATTCAGTTTCACAGGCGGAATATTCAGGTCGTTGACTTCAGGAATTAATCTACGGTTCGCGAACAGAATAGCCTGTGATTTACATGCGTTTAGGTTAAGCCCAAATTGTTGAGACCAGGAAGAGATGGAATCAAGATCTTCATTCAGACTATTAAGCCATGATATTGGCTATTTCTTATTGATCAAAATTCTGTAGTGCGGTTAGAGTCAATATAATATTGATACAGACATATACTTTTCAGTATTTCGCAGTGTCATAGATCCAACGTTTCGGTGATATGTGCAGATTCCATTATCAGGGAAAGTTAGCAGGTACGAAGAGCCACTTAGTCTGGCTACTCCAAGCAATTGTGCCAACTGATTGGGAATAGTCGGGTATAATGAGCCCAACAGAATAGGTAAGTCCTGAGGTAGTATCTGTCCACACCTGTGGAGTAACGGTTAGCGCGTCTAGCCGCGAAATCAGGTGGCCCGGGTTCGATTTCCGGTCGAGGCAAGTTACCTGGTTGAGGGTTTTTCCGGGGTTTTCCCTCAACCCAATATGAGCAAGTGCTGGGTAACTTTCGGTGTTGAACCCTGGACTCATTTCACCGGCATTATCACCTTCATCTCATTCAGACGCTAAATAGCCTAAGATGTTGATAAAGCGTCGTAAAATAACCTACTAAATAAAAAGATCGTACCTGTTCAGAGTAATTATTAATGACGTCTGTGGTAGAAAACGGGTTTGTAATAATTCTATCATTAGCTTTGATCATTCATGAAACGTATATGCTTATTTTAAATGTTACGTACACCAGAAAACGTCATAGCGTACTTCCGGTTGAATACCATTGCTCTATACGCCGTACCTCCGGTTGAATACCCCTGCTTTATACGCATGAATAAAATGTAGTGTAGGCCTATGTTATGAATAAATCAATAATGCAGTTGCGTATTATTATTTCCACTCTATTATTTATATATTTGATCATAAATGTTTCAAGGATGCATTGTAATTCTTTTACTTTTTTGAAATAAATATTGGATTCATTCATTCCTAGTGTCTTGCCCGAGAGGTCTTTCGCTGCAAACCCAGCATTTTCCAGTCTTTCCTATTTTCTGCCTTCCTCTTTGTCTTCTCATATGATCGGATGCATGATGATAATGTCGCCTATTGAGAACTAGCGGATCAATTTTAAAGCTTGTCCAGTTTTAGGCCTATATAAACTTTGATTTTTGACTTATCCCATGGTTGAATGTTCGCTTACACGATCAGAAAATTCCAGGTCAGATATCTTTGGACATCTGTGTACGCCTTAATGTGGAGTGTGTGGAAACCTGTTGTAATATTGCAGCCGATTTCGATGTACGCAACGGTGAAGGCGCAGTTTTAACACTTCAACGCAAGTCTGCGTATGCTGTGGATGTTTGTTCTTTGGTGTCGTTTAATTTTCTAAGGTTCTACGTTGTGTTGATCCTACATGACGTCAATCCCACGTTGCGTTGAGATAAGAGTGTCAAGGCCTAGCCAGCATTTCAGAGTTGACAGGAAAAAGATGAACAGCAATGATGCATTTTAAGTTTTTCACCGTGATTCATTTCAGCACTACTGTGTTCTTTCATGAGCGCCATCTTGGTCGGAAGAAATGTGCTTTAACTGGTTGGATTTGGAGCAAATGATTATTTTGAGAATCTTCATTATTTCCCCACACATCAGGATTCAGGCGTTGGCGTCAATTTAAGGAATATCTGTGTACCATTAGCTGTAATAATTCCATGGATACAACGCCGTAAAACCACGTTGCTCCCTACAATTTGATAGTGACGATAGTGCTAAATGCGAAACACTTTTAGACTGATGTCAAGAGAAGCTGTCATATGCTAGTAAAACGAGTTTGAACGCCGTCTTTTCCTCCAAAAACTCCACTTGTCATGCCGGGATTTAAACCTGCGTCTTTTAGTGAAAACGTGACATTTTTTACGCAGGAATAACGTTGTGCCACTGGAAAATTTGTTATCGAAATCAATTTGTCTTTTAGCAGGTTGAATTATGGGTCCTATCGCTCTGCTAAAAAAATGTACATTTTTAATTGTATTTTTATTCTACTGCTTATAAGTGAAAGCGAGGTAAGTTCTGTATTTTTAATTGTAGATTCTACTTAAATTCATTTAACTGAAGTGGAAAGGAAAATTATTTGACGAAATTCATGTACGAGGAACGGGTCATTCCATATCAAATCAACAAGGCGCTCAACCCGACCGACTCAGATTTCTTTCAAATTTTGAGGGTTTGTTTTACCTGCCGCTCTAACTAAAACTGCCGAGTTTCATATGTCCTGTGCTTTTCGTTTTCTGTCAGTGGCGTTTCAAACATGAAGAAAAATCATATTTTTGCAAGCACGCCGCTTCAATTAAAATTATATATCTCAACAACGTCTCCAGATAAATTTACAAAAATTGGGTGATACATTCTTAATATGTGATAGTTTTTATTGCTTATATTGTTTTCTGCATGTATTCAATTACACTAAAAAAACATGGTGAAACAATTTTCATATATTCATATTTTAAAATGCGGGGGTTCTATTTTAAGGAAAAAAATATATAGTACGGCTCAATTAGTGATATAATGAACTGATAAGTTTCAACTTGGAATCATCATGGGTTACAAAGATAAAAATTATTGTCACTGCAAGCGTAAGCTAACCGTATAAGTCGCGATAATTATGTCCCACACATTCGTTGTATTTAATTATATTTGATCATATTCTTGAATGTCGCTATGTAATTTAACATGTATTACATAATTCGAATTTTTTAAATTATTACTTGAAATAAATTATTGTCACATGGATTTTGTTAAACCTGAAGTTCTGTAAGAAATGCTTACCTTTCATTGCTGAGATGAAATAGCCTGATCATCTTTCCAGACAGGTTGCTGCGTTGTTTCAGCTGCATTTTAAAACTGCTTAGCAAGTATAGTACCCATCCTAAATAGCAGGACTGTATGAAACTTGTGTTCCAGGCACTGCGGTGGATTTTGCAAATCGAAGAGCAAGCATTTTTTCCTCTTCAGTATAGCCTTTTTTAGTCGCATAAACGGTATTAATGTTTGGGAGATGATCTGTTGTCCAGTCGTACAATTCCCTAGGTGTAGTTATTTGTTTATCGGATGGTCTCTGCAAACTAGCACAAACCGCAAACCCTTTAAGTGTCCCACCTACAACGTCGCATGCTCCTTTGCCATGCGATATGCAAATATAATGCAATTCTGTTGGAAATCCAAAATCTTCTCCTTGTAATGTGAGGTTCAGGAAATTTTTTCCTATTTTTATACTGAGTAGAGAATCCTTCGGAGAAATACATAATTTTTGTAGTGAATTACAGATGTTAGTTTTAATGACTCCATTAGATATTTTTTAAACAGATGTACAGCTATAGTGTCATATTTCGGGCAGTGTGAAATTATTACCAGATTTTTAATAGAGACTGTATCGGATGACGATTCGTTATAATATATTACGAAAGTATGAATGGTTGTCTGCACATTAGTCCTATGATATGACTGAATTTCATCTTGGATTACGAAATAATAGTTTTCAGCGAAGTCGCAAACACAACAAGCCGGCATGGCTGTAGAAATGATTTCATATCACGTAGAAACTTACTTTGTTCAGATGATATAAATGAGTGAGTCAGTAAATCACCAAGTTTCTCCAAGAGACAGTCGAAAAATTTGTATGAGGGTTTCATTATGGTCTCAAGCGTTGATAGGTCAGTCGTCATCCACTGCTTGTAGGTCACTAATTCACTGAAGTTTTATTCGAAACATTTCTCTTAACCCTCTCTTATTTTGAATGGTTCAGGACATCCTGTACATTTCCTGAACAAGCAATTTATATGAGGAGGATTGCACATCATAGTAGCCAAGAAATGTTAAGTTGGAAGGTATAAAGAAAAATTTTCTTGAAATCCACGTAGACCTGAAACTTTAATAAATTGCTTCCGGCATAAGTTTTACATTCTGATAAGGACACAAACAAAGACAGTATTGTTCCACTAACTCCAGCTAGAATACAATACAATTTCTTGGTCAGGGTTAGAATTTTTAAACACTGCATATAATTAATTTCTGCTCATGTGATTTACTCCCTGATTCTTTAATCACAACAAATATTTCTTACCAGGCATCGTTCTGCGTATCTCGTCAGAACAACAGAATTCTTTAACTTTACCGGCAACAGCCGCGAGCAAGGGTTTTCCAGGTTTCGGATTTGGTGAACACAAAATTCCCTTTCCCTTTGCCAGGACTTTGGCTTTCCGAATTATGTATTCGAAAGCTGAAAGAAACTCTTATTTATATTATTTACGCTCCAGCTTTTAGGTAGTAGTGTTAAAATGGTGATTTTCTCACTTTTACCTGAATTTTGAAAATTTTCCTGCCACTGAGACAAAATTTCAGAATCAGAAAGGTCCTGGTTCCTAGGCGTCTTTAATATCGAAGACTTCATCCTTTACAATATTTTCAAATTTCAGTCTCTTATATTTCTCTTGTTGTAGCCTTTCTTGTTTAATAAGGAACATACCTTGGTCAAAAAGACTTGTATTTAATGAACTTACATTTGCTGTAGAGTTGACGTATTCTTCATTACTAGGGTCATTATGAGGATTCTGCGTAATAGCATTATATTATATTTTTATTTCTTTGCGACACATAGCGCACACCTTTTGTTCCTGTTTTAAATCAGGAAATACATTAAGCATCCACGATATAACAGTTCTTAAATTTTTCCTCTAATTACAATGCCCTGATTTCTCGAAGGGATTGCAGCAAACATAGGCCTAAACTTAAAACGCGACTCCATTACATCGCACAAAACTACCACATACTACTAAAACTAACGACACTGCGCTTGAAACAGATTGCACGTTTTGTATAAATTGAAGACTGTATAAACTACCACTCATGACGGCCTGACAGATCGATGACTCAGCTTATCAGACAAGTACGGACCCGTGCGCATGCAGTGTTGGTGTAAGACGGGTTTAAGTGCTACAAACCAATACATTGATATATTTTTTTACTGATATTCCTGAAACGTTTCCAAAATGAAATTTAAACCAAGGGGAGAATACTCTTACCCCTATAACATACATTTTTCGCGAAATAATTTATGTCCCGCATTTATAGATATTCAATGTTAAAATGTGTTTCACGTGACTTCTCAATAAAGAATTTATTACTTTGATGCAAACCTATTTTTATTGAAACGTATGATCCATTAGCTTTAAAATAAGCCCAAGTTTAAGATTCTACCTCAATTAGAAGAGAAGTTATGAATTATTTTTGTTGACATAGTATGCGACATTTTTACATTTTTTCTCGTATTGACAGAATTGCTGTATGGATATCGTGCATTATTGAGTGCTAAAATTTTACACAATTAATTAACTTAAGGTTCTTTACCATCCCACCAAATTTAATGAAAATCGGAGGTGGTCGGGTTGAAAAGTCCACTTTTTTGTGTTGATTTGACATGGAATGGCCCTAACAGTATATTGGGTTTCAGTTGAAATAGTAATATCGAAGTTTAATACATTAGAAATCGCCATAATATTTTAGTAAAAGTTTCAATTCTATTGGATTTTCGAAAACAGCAACATAATAATCAGAAGAATACAACGTAAAACATATTCTACAATAGATTAAATAGTTTGAAACAACACGGTACTGTTCTCCAACCAGGAGATTAACCGTGAAAGGAGTGTGCTTACTATTGCATCATCTATTGGAGCGAAGTAGATAGATAATGTTACCGTTATAACATCAGTTTAAAAAACATGCGCTCTCCTGCATATGTTATTTCCTGTATGGAGGGATTAAAATACAAGGAAATTAACCGTGATCTAATTTTGTAACCAGGGTAGTATAAATATGTGTGCATCAATGTTATCGTTTGTGCTTAGAGAGTTAGCCAATGGAGATGCGTGTACCCATGTGTGTGACCTTATGACATCAACATTCATTCACAGCATTACTCCGCTGCGTCTCAATCCCCTGAGTCTTTCTCCTGGTTGGAGTACTCGAGATAAAAGAAGATTTAATTATTTCTATGAGTACCATAACAATTTTTCTTCGCTGGGACCCGGAATATTTACACTGTCTCGTCATCTATTGTCGGACCATCGAAACTATGCCCCTTCAGCGCTGTCGCCGTTCTTGGAAAAGTTAACGCCTCTACTCACCCCATTCCACCCTTTTCTCTTCCACTACGCCAAACAGCAGGCCACGAACCTTGCCGAATAGGGATATTGCCAAACTTCCGTCAAACAGTATCATGTTGCTTGATTATTGCTTATAATACTGTAAGTTTAATTATTACTTATTCATAATTTAATTTAAGTAGGTCTAATGACGCTGATTGACTTATGCAAAATGCTATTACTTGCTTAATAATATTTCTTTCACCACTCCGTACTACAGTATTCATGTTGAATTGACAACACTGGACTGCAAGTGCAAATAAACTGTCCCGCAAGAAGGCTCAAAATTGTGAGTAGTGGGGGAGAGAAAGAGAGAGGGATAGAAAAGAGAGAAATAGGAATACATGGGGAGAAATGAATTGCCGATGCTGAAAAGGAATTAAGGTTCAGGTCGCATATCTTACGGGGGCACAGATCCGATGGTCGGACTATACTTAAATACACGTTGAATGCTGAAGCTGGTTTTCGTGATTTTCTATGGATAAACGTTTCGCATGGGCCCGTATGACATAGTCCAGCCTTCTTGTATAAACATCGCTACGTAACATGTTTTAAAGTGCATTACAAATTTTGAATAGCCTATTATTTTCCTTTTCTGAGAAGAGCACAAAGGTTTGCACTTCAGCCTGAGGCATACCTCCTTATTGTGGGATGATTGTTGAACTTCTTAGGACTGCATTTCTTTAAGCACGCGATTCACTGCTTGATGCCATTTTATGGATTCAGCTGGGTCATCCAGGTCTAATGGAGTCTCCCAGTTGTCCTGCCTCCTCAGATCGATGGCAGCTGTTCGCAAATTACGTACCTAACACGTTCTGATGCATCCCATTCCGACCTGAAGTTCGCAGCACCGTAGATACCGTGATCCACCACGGCGCCATATGTCTGAAGAGCTGCAGATCCTTGGTCTGTCGTAGTCCGTTGTGGAAGCCTCTTCAACTCCCTGGGAAAATATGCAGCTCCTCCAGACAGATGACACCTTTCGCCTGTTGGATCTTTCGGTCGACCTGAAACTATTATAGGTTATACATGAAGTTGAAACGAATGAAGGCGAAGTGAGTTCGAGGTCCAACGTCGAAAGTTACTCAGCATTTCTGCTTGAAGTGGTGTGGGAAAAATCTCTTAAATAACCCCAATCAGGTAACTTGTCCCAAAGAGGGTTTCAACCCGCACAAAACTAGTCCATTAGGTGTCCTTTGTGTGGTGTGAGGGAAGTTATCTCTCCCCCTTTACGAGACAATATTGAATAGCAGTACGGATGTCAGTGCTAATTGTTGGCCGTCTGAGCCCCCAAGTAAACACCCTAGTACTCATTTCTGTAAGACGCTGAGTGGACCCCAGGGCCACAGTGCGACCGGAAGGAATAGATCATTGGAAAGATTCATGATTTCATTCGGGAATCGAACCCGCTGAGTTCTGCCTTGTAGCGCAGCTCCTTAACCGGGACATAAGCGTGAACCCTATGTACAATGGTAATATTAACAAATAACAGAAACAGTGAACCTCTTATAACCTGTATTAATCAAAAGTAATTTTTCAATCACTGAAACTTGGTTAAAATTAAGATTACCTGTATAAAAGTAAAAAACATATTCTCATTCATAAAAAAAGTTTATACAAACTAAAATATAATCGCCGTTTTGGATTTCACCCGCTAATAGTCTCATAAATGAATACATTGTAGTACTATTAATTCAAACCGTTAGAAGAAAAAAATTTCCTTAGGGCATTAGAAAATTTCATGTTGCATTCATAATGGCACTCAATGAAACCCATTCGCACCTGCGAACTATATTAAATTAGAGGACTAAATTATTTTCAAAAACGAAATGCTATAACCCACAGAAAATAGCATTGCTTCTCCTTGTTTCATTTTGAAATACTTACTTACTTACTTACTTACTTACTTACTTACTTACTTACTTACTTACTTACTGGCTTTTAAGGAACCCGGAGGTTCATTGCCGCCCTCACATAAGCCCGTCATTGGTCCCTATCCTGAGCAAGATTAATCCAGTCTCTACCATCATATCCCACCTCTCTAAAATCCATTTTAATATTATCTTCCCACCTCGTCTCGGCCTCCCCAAAGGTCTTTTTCCCTCCGGCCTCCCAACTAACACTCTATATGCATTTCTGGATTCGCCCATACCTGCTACATGTCCTACCCATCTCAAACGTCTGGATTTTATGTTCCTAATTATATCAGGTGAAGAATACAATGCGTGAAGCTCTCCGTTGTGTAACTTTCTCCATTGTCTTGTAACTTCATCCCTCTTAGCCCCAAATATTTTCCTAAGAACCTTATTCTCAAACACCCTTAATCTCTGTTCGTCTCTCAAAGTGAGAGTCCAAGTTTCACAACCATACAGAACAACCGGAAATATAACTGTTTTATAAATTCTAACTTTCAGATTTTTTGACAGGAGACTAGGTGACAAAAGCTTCTCAACCGAATAATAACAGGCATTTCCTATATTTATTCTGCGTTTAATTTCTTCCCGAGTGTCATTTATATTTGTTACTGTTGCTCCCAGGTATTTGAATTTTTTCACCTCTTCGAAAGATAAATCTCCAATTTTTATAGTTCCATTTCGTACAATATTCCCGTCACGAGACATAATCATATACTTAGTCTTTTCGGGATTTACTTCCAACCCTATAGCTTTACTTGCTTCAACAGAATTTCCGCGTTTTCCCTAATCGTTTGTGGATTTTCTCCTAGCATATTCATGTCATCCGCATAGACAAGAAGCTGATGTAACTCATTTTGAAATAAGCATTGAAAAATGCACGAAATTGAAGTTTAGGGGGAAAGAAAACTTATAATTTTTAAATGACGTGGTGGTTAATTTTTATGAATATTTTTTTAATATTGTCTACACTTTTGAGCTAAAATATAGGGTGCAACAATGGGAATGCGCTCTTACTAGCGGTTTTTAGTGAAGGAATCAGCAGTGTTGGTAATACAGTGCGTCCGGAAACTCACTCCGCAGCTAGGAGACGGCGATGTAAACGCTAGGGGCTGCAATTATGTTGGAAGGTGGGATTCACTCCACTGGAAGGTCAACACTGAACACATGTGCATGATTTTGCTGCCAACTTAAAACTTAACGCTAGGAGATGAAGCGTCTCTCCTCGCTGCGGAGTGAGTTTGCGGACACATTGTAGGTTTGTTCGCACAGCTGTTCCAAACTGGTTTGAAGAGTTCCGATCATGCGTACATGGATTTTACTGTTCGCACAGCGCAAACTTCAAACTCTGGTCTATGGCAGAACGTATGTTCGCAGTAGGAATTTATTTGGAGTTGAAATCGATCATTGGTGTGCAGAGAAGGTTTAGGTTTGAATATAATATCGCACGGCATGAAATAATTCCGTCCCGAAACACTATCCTAAATTGGGTGAGTAAATTTAACAATTTTGGCAATGTTTGTGATAAATTTTTTGGTAGCAGTCCGCACGCCTGAGAACATTGCGAGAGTTAGAGAAGCTGTGCAGCAAGGTCCAACTCGCTCTGCAAGGCGCCAGTCAATGGCTTTGAATCTGTCGGATAGAAGTTTACGCGGCATCAAGTTTTGCATCATGTTAAACCTACTGATAAACTTCCTCGATTGCAGTTTTGTAGACTTTTTACTGACATTTTGAATGCTAATCCGGATATTCAACGCTCGTTTCTCCCAGACTAATAATGTCGGATGAGGCACATTTTCACCTTTCTGATTGTGTAAATAAACAGAACTTCCGCTACTGGAGGGATGAACAACCCTGTGATGTGTGGGAAAAACCATTGCACAGTCCAAAAGTAACGGTCTGGTGTGTCGTCTCTGCTTTAGGAATTATCGGCCCGTACTTTTTCGTAGAAGGTGGTCGTACTGTGACCGTCACCTCAGAACGGTATCAACAAATGTTCACAATGTTGGAAATTCCTGATTAAATTAATTTTGATGACGAATTATGGTTCCAGCAAGATGCATTGTACTAGATTACTTCCAGTATATGTGGTTTCTTTTAATTTGTCCAGAGTGTTCCACAGTAGGGTTATAAAAACGGTCATAACCCACTGCTGCACCCTATATTTTAGTATTAATGTATATAAAAAATAAAAGCATACCTTTTTAATCAATAAAGTTACTGTATTGTATAATAATTAACTATTTACATAAAACATGTTTTGTCAATTGAATAATCTTGAACCTGTGTTTCCCTGCGAAAGAGTGAGAAAATATTCATATGTCAAATTTACTTGTCGTTTTCTATGTAATTGTAAATTTTCAAGTGAAACTGGTGTGTAATATTTATGGTGTTCGTCAATATATTAAGAATATTTATAAAAATGATTTCACTACATCGCAGGCAGCGATATTAGTTTCTCACCCGATGTAGTTCAATTTTCCATTTATGAACTTGTCAACTTCAGAGGAAGGGACAAGAAGCAATTTTCTTTAACAGCTTATTCAAACGACTTTTTATATTTTACGTCTACAGGCTTGAAGGTTTTATTTTGCGAAGTTTAATTTAGTTCTTGCTTATTTTGGCAACTTAAGATTCTGAAATGGCTTTATTTCTTCGTTCTCAGTCTCGGGAATATTACACTCAGATCTCGCTTATCTTCTACAATTGCCACTACTGATACCAGTAAAGGTAAAGATATCCCCTTTTAGACGTCAAGAAAGTGTCATGGGTGCCTAGCTGCGTACTTTCATGAACCTGGTACTAAAAGAAGGTGGTGTGGTAGACACCCAACTCCGACCGTCTTACAGCTTGGAAAGACCTGGTACTCAATTTGACAGGAGGCCGAGGGGCCCCGGAACTGTTCTGGAAGTTTGGCAACGTGAAAAATTCCGCCATCATTTGAAATTGAACCGGGGACCTTTCTGTCCTTACCTAGTCACAACCAGTTACTCGGCCGCCATTGCTACTAATAACACCAGTATTGCTGTTACTGCTATTCTTACTACGACTACTACTACTACTACTACTACTACTACTACTACTACTACTACTACTACTACTACTACTACTACTACTACTGCGACCACCATTATCACCACCATCACTACTACAACTAATACTATTGCAGAGAGGAAGTGTAGATGAATAATTTCAAGGAAAAATTGTTCCGGGGCCGGGTATCGATCTCAGTGTCGTGTATAGTTCCTAGGGTAGCTCAGTCGGTAGAGCATTCGTGCGCTAAGCGAAGGGTCCCAAGATCGATCCTTGGAATTATTCAAACCTACTTTACAGGGAGCTACTACCTGAAAGCCAGATTTGCATAATATATTCGTTACTGAAGTTACGTTAACAGGAAGCTACAATTTAAGTTACACAGAACTTGTGTGCACTGAAAGTTGGGTTCTGACATCTTGTCAGCCCAGCCCGTTTGAGTTGCGTGGATATAAAGGAAAAATTGTGACTGTGTCGTATAGTTCCTGGGGTAGCTCAGTAGGTAGAGCATTCGTGCGCTAAGCAAAGAGTCCCGGGATCGATACGCGGCCCCGGAACAATTTTTCCTTGAAATTATTCAAACCTGCTTTACAGAGAGATACTACCTGAAAGCCAGATTTGGATAATAAGTTATATTCCTTACTGGAGGTACGCTAACAGGAAGCCACAATTTATGTCGCATAGAATTGCGTGCTCTGAAAGTTGGGTTCTGGCGTCTTGTCAGCCCATTTGAGTTGCGTGGATATAAAGCAAAAATTGTGACGGTGTCGTGTATAGTTACTGGAGTAGCTCAGTCGGTAGAGCATTCGTGCGCTAAGCGAAGGGTCCCGGTATCGATACCCGGCCCCGGAAAAATTTTTCCTTGAAATTATTCAAACCTCTTTTACAGGGAGCTACTACCTGAAAGCCAGATTTGCATAATATATTCTTACTGGAGGTACGTTAACAGGAAGCCACAATTTAAGTCACACAGAGTTTGTGTGCACTCAAAGTTGGGTTCTGGTGACTTGTCAGCCCATTTGAGTTGTGTGGATATAAAGGAAAAATTGTGACGGTGTCGTATACAGTTCCTGGGGCAGCTCAGTCGGTAGAGTATTCGTGCGCTAAGCGAAGGGTCCCGGGATCGATACCCGAGACAATTTTTCCTTGAAGTTATTCAAACCTGCTTTACAGGAAGCTACTACCTGAAAGCCAGATTTGCACAGGAAGTGTAGGTACTAGAATACTTTAAACAGATAGGCAAAAGTCGTTTTAAATAGATGAAATAGAGAAGAAAACTAAAAAAACTTGTACAATTCATTTAACTATTTTGCATTTTTAAAATAGTATTGTTGCACATAACACTAAATAAATCTGTTAATGGTACAGGACTGTTTATGTTAAACCATAATTCAATAATTTTATTAAACTTGTTCCCGTCCTTTTAAGCCTACCGGTTACACATTACATGTAAGTCTTTTTTATTGTCCACTTATGTCACGTCTTCTGTAACACAGCATAGTTTTCAGATTAGATGATCTCTCAACATCCACAGAGGTTATCTTTTTTTACTTAGTTATTTAACGACGCTGCAATAACTACTGGGTTATTTAACGTCAATGGAATTGGTGTTAGCGAAATGGTATTTGGCGAGATGAAACCGAGGATTCGCCGTAGATTGCCTCATACTTGCCTTACGGTTGGGGAAAATCTCGGAAAAATCCAAGCAGGTGACCAGCCCAAGCCCGTGACGTATGAAGTAAAAAATCTGGCTTTCAGGTATTTGTATAATACACGTCACTGTTAGTTAACAGGAAACCACACATTTAAGTCACACAAAGCTTGATGTGCACTCAGTGCTGGGTCTCTGACATCTTGTCAACCAACTTGAGGTATGTGGATATAAAGAGAATAATTGAGTCAGGATCTGGTAGAGTTCCTGGGTAGTTTAGTCGGTAGTGCGTTGGCGCGCTCAGCCAAAGGTCCCGGATTCGATATCCGGCGCCGGAACAATTTTTCCCTTGAAATTATTCACAGGGAGCTATACCTGAAAGCCAGATTTGTATAATTATGTGGTAGTTCAACAGTTTAATTTTTCCAGGCATTTTGTTGTGAGAATGAACACCGTTTTGGATTCTTCTTCTGTTGCTGATGGATTTAATGGATCAACATTGGAGCTTCAATTTTCTCGTCGACTGCGTTCCAGATCTCATTCTGAGCTTTCACTCAAAGCTTTTACATTAGTGTGTTGTAATAAGAACGCAAGTAGAGTATTCGTATATTTTGACTTTGGACGGATTCGTTAGTGTAGGCCTGTTCTTAGTGTGGAATTTTGTAGTGTCCAAAGTAGAAACCCAAGTCTAATAAAAAGAAAGATTTTACATAAATAAATCCAATGAGCATTGTGAATGTTGGCCTGAAATTTCAAATGCCTCTGAAAGTGTGTTAAGTTGTTAAGATATGAAATAATTTCGTAATTCACTTACTGCTCGCATAATTTACTGTACATACTTTAACTTCACTTTGCGGTCAAAATACAAAATACAGATTTATATAAATTAATACATTTATTTATTTCTTTATTTATTTCAAAACGAATGATGCTAGCCACAATTTTTTATACCTCAAATGTAGAGTATCTTAGGGAGATTATTAATCTTTATACCAAATGTTGAAACTGTCTTCCATCCTGCATAAGGCATAACTCAACATGTCGTTCCATGTTACTGGCCACTCGTTGGGCAGCCTAAATGAGCGATGTTTGCCTTCTTCACTCACCAGAGATCCAGTTGTTTCCAATTTGTTTACCAGTCCCAGTATTGTGTTTCTTTGGTTGGGATTGAGAACATTAAATTCTCTCTGGTATGCCCTTTGAGTAGCCGTAATTGAATTCGTAATCCAGTATTGCTTCACAAGGAAGAGCTGTTGATTTAATGGGAGATATTAATAAAAGGAAGTTACTCAAGAATCTGAGCATTGTCGCTGTTTGATATTAATAATAAGATCTTGCTCATGTTACTCGCCGAGGTCGTGGTCAATCACCAAGGCCGCAGAGCAAGTGCTCATGTTTTGATATTAATAAAGCAGAGGTCATGCTCATTGTTACGAGCAAATGCTTACGATATCCTGAGGTAGCTTATTAGCAGACTCAACGTACTCGAGAGACGTTTATAAACGTAATGGCAACATTTATGAATGTGATTCCTGATCGAAGAAGAAAGATTTATAAAAGACGAGGGACTCTGATGAGTCTGATAAGATTTTACAGATTTGAACGGGAAAATGATGTGTAGTGGCTTACGGAACATTTCTTACCCGAATCGAACGAAACAAGGGGTGGAACACTAAGGAATGCAGAAAAAAAAAGAGAATATTTCTAAGGTGCGTAGGAGACCCTGGTTTTTAGGTTGGTGTAGTAGAAGATATTGGTATTTCACAAGGGACTGTGTCCTTAGAATTCTGGGGAATTATCTCTGCAATTAAGGAAAAAGTAGACAATTGGATACAATTACCAATGCTGCTCTTGAGGCAGCTAAAATTCAATGGTCAAACAAGTGTACATTCCCTGATAAATTTTTAAATTATGGTTTATTTAACGACGCTCGCAATTGCAGAGATTGTATCAGAGTCGCCGGTGTGCCGAAATTTTGTCCCGCAGGAGTTCTTTTACGTGCCAGTAAATCTACGGGTACTGACATGAACCTGTCACATTTATGCACACTTAAATGCCATCGACCTGGGCCGGGATCGAACCCGCAACCTCGAGCGCAGAAGGTCAGCACTATACCCACTGCGCTACCGAGGTCGACACATTCCCGATGTTATAGGGGCAGTGGACTGTACCCACGTGTTAATAAAAAAAAACTATACATGGGGATATATATATATATATATATATATATATATAAATAGAAAAGTAGTCCCCAGTATTAACGTGCAGGCTACGTGCAATGGAAATGAGAGATTCACCAGCGTTAACGTCAGGTGGCCTGGTTCCGTGCATGATTCCCGTATATGGAGAAATTCTTTAAAAAGGTTTTTCTTGTTTTCAGTCCTTTTTAGGTCTGTTTTCGATTTAAATCGGCTTCTCATATTATATTAATATTTTTCATAATCTGGTCTTCTATCATTTCCATGCCAAATTCCTGCTTTATTACTTCCCTGATGGATTCGACAGCTAGGGGAAGTCCATGTAATTTGGACCGGCGTGTAATTTGAATTGATTTGGATTTTGGTATTTGCAAGTTTTGTCACCTCCTGTCTCAGGTAGGAATAGCAAGACCGTTGAGAGTAACTTTCTGCCTGCAAGTTATTTTGCTGTTACATTCAAAGGTGAGGAGTGAGAAGAAAATAAGTTTATTACTCACAATCCTTAAAACCTTACACTCTGTCGAGATTGAGTGCTGTGTAGTTACTATTTGGATGTTTTGCTTGTTCAAGTATTGCAAAAATATAAAGATAATTTATATCATAGCTGCATTCGTCTATTTACAATATTTTTGTAATATTTGTTTATAAATGTAATATTTGCACGGTGTGTAACTTGAACCGACCACGAGTGTATAATTTGGACCATTGAAGCAATATTTTAATTTTTGCGCTAGTGGATGGTTTTATCTGTGATTCTGAGGACGATATTGAATAAAAGCTTTTAATATTTGACAGAGAAATAAATATTATATAAAGACATATACAATAACCCCATAATTCTGCTTTATATCCACAAACTTAGATACAGTAAGTTTCTTATATTGAAATAGTCTCTAATAAACACGAATGTAAAAAACTTTCGCCCATTTTTAATTTGTTCTGGAAGTCTGGCTGTGGACCTCGCAGTGCAATAGTTGTAAAAAGCGAGCCCATGAAGACTGTGCCGAAATTCGGGATGAACTATATTATTATTATTATTATTATTATTATTATTATTATTATTAAAATATTTTAATATGATTTATTTAACGACGCTCGCAACTGCAGAGGTTATACCAGCGTCGACGGTGTGCCGGAATTTTATCCCGCAGGAGTTCTTTTACATGTCAGTAAATCTACTGACATAAGCCTGTCACATTTATGCACACTTAAATGCCATCGACCTGGGCCGGGATCGAACCCGCAATCTCGAGCACAGAAGCCCAGCACTGTACCGACTACGTTACCGAAGCCGACTATTATTATTATTATTATTATCATTATTATTATTATTATTATTATTATTATTATTATTATTATTATTATTATGCCACGTGTGCAAAGGTACGTACAATGTATCATAATGTTCCATTTTATTGTTTAGAATTACTTAAGTAAATTAAATTTCATTACGGCAGTTTATATATACCAGTCCAAATTACACGATTTCCGGTCCATATTACATGGAACCACATTTTATTATAAACATTGTTTTTAAACAATTTATGACAATTATACCGTTATTAAGGCGGCCGGGCAGCTCAGTTGGTAGAGCAGCTGGTTGCGGACTGGAAGGTCCGGGGTTCGATCCCAGGTGGTGACAGGATTTTTTCTCGTTGCCACACTTTCAGAACGGCCCGAGGTTCACTCAGCCTCCTATAAAATTGAGTACTGGGTCTTTCCCCGGGGGAAAAGGCTGTCAGAGCGTGGTGCCGACCACACCACCTCATTCTAGTGCCGAGGTCATGGAAAGCATGGGGCTCTACCTCCAGGCCCCCCCAAGTGCCTTCATGGCATGTTACGGGGTATCTTTACCTATACCGGTATTAATGTTTAGTTTCACCAAAGCATTCACTGCACTATACTAAATTTTGTTTATAAAATTTATAGAGATTTTTTGCCCTTTTTGTCAGGGAGTTGTGATTTCTGAAGCATTTTTTTTATGGACTTCAATAATTTGTACAAAACGTTTTTGTGCTTTCCTCCATTGTGGAACGTAAACTAAATTTTTAAGCCACTCCTCAGACCGAACACGTTGTGTTTGTTAAGATAGCCTATCTACTATTGGCAACCCTCTGATATGAAATAGAATCGGAAGTGCGGAAGGATGTAAATAAAGAAAAAAACAAAAGTTGAACGAATACAGAGCAAATGCTCATGTCGCTGATCTTTTGCTCCGCCATTTGAAGATGTTTTTATTAATACAAACTAGCGACGCTGTGCTGTGCTCATCAGGTCTTACTCACTAGGAGTTTCCCAGTTTTATTAATATGTCCCAATGTGTACTGCATTTTCAGTGACTAAATCAAAATCCCTAAAACAGCTTTCAACAATAAGGAATAAAGAATAAACATCTGCGCGTCTCGTGACAGGGAATCAAAACTCCTGCTTAATTTGACGTTAAAAACTGGTCATTAAGTGAATTTACAGCCGAATAAATAAAGCATTTTCAGCATTTGCAGTAGAGGTTAGTAATCTCCCAAAGATACTCTACGTTTGAGGTATAACAAATTGTGGCTAGCACCATTCGTTTTGAAATAAAGAAAGAAATGTGTTAGTTCTATATAAATCATTTTGTACCTCTGATCGATATTATTCTAATCGTGAAGTTTACTGCACACTCCATTTTGGCTTATCGTTGCAATGACCGTTAAGAAGAATCAGAAATCAGGTATGAACTAATGAAAACGAAATTCCGCTTCTTTTACTTTTATAGCGATATCGGTATAGTGCGTTAAAAGGAACTGCATTGCGAACGAAATCATGTTTGATTTAATGTGATACCGCCATTGAAGCCTCCTTTTATGCTGGCATCGAAGCGTTCTTATCTGGTGCTGCTATTTTTAGAATTCGATATGCGCCAGTTAAGAAGTGATATTAGTAATGTAAATGTTGTTTTTATTAATCGATATTTATTTTATCTGCTACAGTTAAGACCGTAACATTTTCTCTTTCATTCAGTCAAGAGTTAAAATTGCGAAGTAATTATACTGTGTTTATACTGTATAATTCATTATATAAAGGCAGAATTTATAATCTTGCATATTCAACAATGAGACGAGACGTCTCATAGTAGCATAGGACATCTAAACCTTCATCCGAGTTTGACGGCAGAAAATTTTTTGGCCGAAGCAGCTATTTAAGGGGTTAGGTACAGCATACAGAAGTAAATTTTTTTAAATATTCAACATTTTTTTCCTCCATTACTGTATCTTGTATAATAACGAAAATTGGTATGTGTAGAACACTGTCCTTCTGCTATATGAAAAGAAATATGTTTACCATTTACAAAAAGTTATTTATATTTCTTTTTCAAAATTCAAAACGGTGGCAGTTCACTGTACATTGATGAAGCGTTTCCCTCATAACTCATAAACTTGTTCATTTTTTCATGTTCTTCTCTTCAGTTTTATTGCTGAAACTCGTGTTTACAATATCAAGCTCTTTCAACTACATTCCTTAATAAATAATATCTTTTTTATTTTGTGTTAGAAGAAAATACTGATATTTGACCATTTTTAGATTAATTTCTTTTTTATCAGACAATCTATCAAAGGTAAAAAGTGATCGTGCATCATATTGTAGATATAACATGCATAAATACACACAAACAATTTCATCACAGAATGTTGGATAGTTTTTTAGTTATGTGGAAAATGAATCATCACTGCACAGTGAACTGAATTTTGAAAAAAAGAAATATATATATATATATATAATTTTTTTAATCGTAAAAATATTTTTTTTTTCATGTAGCAGAAGGACAGTGTTCTACACATACTAATTTTCATTATTGTACAAGAAACAGTAATGGAGGAAAAAAGTGTTGAATATTTCCAAAATTGTACTGCTGTAAGCTGTTCCTAACCCCTTAAGACAAAAAGAACATGTATTCTTAAAATAGGTATTTATGTTTAAGAAGGGAGAAAATGACAAGATTAGATCTCGGCATCGTAATCCCCGAGGTTGAATTCGCGCATATCGGTTATTTAGATGTGAAACAATATAAACAAATTCAAGTAAAGTTTTTTCCAAACATTTGGTGTCTGCTTACACATATTACTGTTACCACCCTACCATGGTATGGCCGAATGTAATCGTGTTGTCAGGAAGCGAAACATAAAATGTATGAAAACTTCACTGGAATCTATTACATTAATTCACAGATGTAATAGTTCAAGTCAATCCGAACAAGTTTTGTCAAATAAGTGTTTTGATACGTCCAATACTTTTCATTGTGAATGATCCTGAAGGCAACTACCGGGCCACTCAGCGCGGATCCTTCCAGCGCGCATGATCGATCATAGTGCCGAAAAAATTACAAATGGTTCTCTCTTACTACCACCATTACTGCATTGCCAACAACAGTATTTTTTTTTTTTTTCGTGTTTGGAGTAAGGGAACATCCCACGCACTACGACCTGAGGTCTATTGTACACCCCCCACCGATCCTCTACGCGCACCGACCTAACCACTTGACCCCCTTAACGACCGGTCCCTACAGCCAACAGAGTCCATGTACCACTCCTGCTTCGACAACCCCCCCCCCCCAAGGTTCCCTTAACGGTCCGAGGCGGAAGTCCTCTCCCTAGAAGGTGTTCCCCGGGTTCCGTTCCAGAAGCCAACCCTCATCGCATGAATACAATTCACGGAGACCGGTCGAGAGAGCCAGCAGCTTCGGAGGGCCGCCTGTAGAGCGATCTGAAAACCAGATGATGAATGAAAGGATGATAGGGGAGGAAAGGAAGTGGCGAAGATGAATGAGGTTCCAAAGTGACCTATATTCATCCGTAGGAGTGAAGGAAAAACCCCGAAAAAATCTCACCCAATTAACTCGTCCCGACCGGGAATCGAACCTGGGTCCGCTGGGTTCGGAGTTAGACTCGCTAACCCCTCAGCCACAACGGTGGACAAATAATATTACAGTTATATTACTACTGATACCACTATTTACCAATAATATTTTATAAAATTAGTGACTTTTGTTGAATTACATAACTCATAATTTATTCCTTTAGAAATTTCTGAGATATCTCTAAGGAGACTGTTATTAGTCTTGATTACGTCACTGGAACTGAGGCAAAAAGTCCAAGCTCACAATGAAAAAACCTGTCATATATGAGCCCAAGAAATCGAAGGTCCAACTATGTAAATTACAGGAAAAATCATGTGGGTATTTTGGACAAGAATATGCTGCTTTGTGGTGGATTTGGTGAATAGTCCACTGTTGCCACACAATATTACCACAGTCTAGTATATATAGTCACGAAGCTTGAGTTATGAGGGTGCTACGAAAAATAGACTGTGCCGGTACTATTTCGCATTGTCTGTAATGAGGCGAGATTAGCGATCCTAGTAGTTAGCAACTATCTATGGATGCATATTTACTACGTATTGAGCTTCGTGACTGTATATACTATACTATGATATTACTCTGACGTACTGAAAGGACTGAGATCAGCTCTTGCACGAAAAGAGTGGGTTCTTCATTAGAAGATTGCTCCAACTTGCTGAGCAAACATAACTCAAGATACAATAAAAGATTTGTCATTGAAGTTATGGATCATTCACCATATCCACCGAATTCAGCACTATGCGAATTTTACTTCTTTCCTCAAGTGAATATGAATCTTATTGACAGCTGTTTCCAAAGTGGTGATGAGCTAAGGAGTGTTGTTTCAGGGATACCAACACATAGTATTAAAATGACGTCAACGAATGCTTGAAGAAGTGGGGTCGTTATATTAGGCCTAAAATATAGTATTTTGGAAGTGTGAAATTGCATGGTAATGAATAAGAGTGAGTACCGGTAGTTTACTGTAATAAAGTCAGTTCCGTAATTTTTATACTATTGCGTACTCACATTCTCAATAGTTGAGTATTTGGTTTACTGTTATCTGTATAATGTAATGAAATATCCCAGTTAGTATGATGAGCTATAAATATTCAAAATGCGAATTTCGTAATAGAGAAACAATTTACTGTTATTAGCCTACATGACATGATTTCTTCACTTGATTTACTGGAAACAGTAATTTCTCTTTTATTGCGTACATTTTAGTATACTCATATATTTCTACTTGTGTAATTTATTACTGCACTATCGTAAATATTTCTGATTACGTAAACATTCCACACTACACGAATAATAATTTATCTAAACCCTTGAATTTACTAACAGCAAGGAATTCATACTCGTATTTCAGACAAAAGGACTGCAAGCAATAAAACAAGAACAGAAACATTTGAAGTATTGAAGATTGATGACTGTCCCTAATCTACTTTATGATAGCAAAATGTAGGCCTTCCAGCATGAAATATTAGAACTTAAAACGGCTGCAAAGATGAAATACTTTAGATCAGCAAAATGATGCACTAAGTGGATCGATGTTACAGTGACAATAGGCCTTTGGCTAGGACTAGATTATGACTGAGAATTTCACGGTGTCCAACGTAATCAGAGATTTTTCGGTATTTAAACCGTGTCATAGATGGTGAGACATCCAACGTTTCGCAGGTATATCATCAGGGAAAATACGGAAAGGGACGACTTACGTGGTGTTGGATCCGCTAACAAGGACTGGGCAAATATATTATAACCATAGCCAAAATTACACAGGTTAAGGGTGTTTGAGAATAAGGTGCTTCGGAAAATATTTGGGGCTAAGAGGGATGAAGTCACAGGAGAATGGAGAAAGTTACACAACACAGAACTGCACGCATTGTATTCTTCACCTAACATAATTAGGAACATTAAATCCAGACGTTTGAGATTGGCAGGGCATGTAGCACGTATGGGCGAATCTAGAAATGGATATATAGAGTGTTAGTTGGGAGGCCGGAGGGAAAAAGACGTTTGGGGATACCGAGACGTAGATGGGAAGATAATATTAAAATGGATTTGAGGAAGGTGAGATATGATGAGACTGGATTAATCTTGCTCAGGATAGGGACCAATGGCAGGCTTATGTGAGGGCGGCAATGAACTTCGGGGTTCCTTAAAAGCCAGTAAGTAAGTAAGTAAGTAAGCCGAAATTACAAGCAATTACGAAGGTAATGGGAGAACATTTTTCTAGAATGAATTTACTGGTGTTTCTGACACTCGCCTTTAAAAATTACAATTATAAAATCAGAAGCCTAATTGAAGACCTCCGCGAAAAAAAATGTAACATCAGATTCTTGAAATATATGATGTGGTTGGAAAAAGTAATTTTAAAACATTTATTTATAACAATATATATTATTGCGTTGATTGGCTGAATAAACTTGTATCCCTGTTGTGCCAAATAGTTGTGATAGTAAATGTAGGCCAAATGAAATATGCCCCTGAAATTATTTTCCTTTCTCCTGAAACGTGAATTAGGGTTTCGTTGGTTAATTCCTTAATCTGGGAAGGTCTTCAATTATTAAGAGTTATGTGATAATGGCGTTGATAATTTAATTTATAACGTTTTTTTTTTTAAGATTTATGCATATATTTATTATTATCCTTTATTCTTCACACTTTACAGTTTCACTTCTTCCTGCAGCCTTGTACACATAGTCAAAATGAAAGTGGCCGGTCTCTTGACCAGTGAAAATTTTCTAAGTCCCAGTCTACTACCGTAAACCTCCGTGCGCCGCTTTTGTTAGCTCCATAATGCAAGGCGCTGATTTGGGCTACCTCCACAGCATGCTTCGAATCTCCGTAGAGAATGTTTTCTTTTATTTTTACAACTCCTTTTAGTATAATATAATCAAATAATTTTGCTTATGTTAAGTCATATTAGGCCTAATTACAGATAATTACAAAAATTGGTGAAAATTTGTGGTTATAATTCCAGGAAATCAGGATATATTTTGTCATCAGAATTATGGTTTTTTTTCTTCTTTACAATTACTACGTTTAGGTTCTGATGTTTACGGATATAGATTATTATAATAATCATATTCCCTGTAGCACAACTTGCAAATTAATTATTGCCACTTATTTAACCGTCAACATATTTACTGAATGTCCCTTAGGCAATAGAGTGCAAAGGAGCAGGGATTAATAAAATAATTAACACAACATTTTAATATGAAAGCCCCTAATTGTCTATAGTGTTACTTCCATCTAGCGTCATAAGTTTCTATTAAAACAAAAAAAAATAAATAAATAACAATAAAGCGAAAAGCATTGTGAGGATTAAAAAATTTAAAATCTGATGCATTTGAAAGGCAACAAAAATAGTTTAATAACTTCACGAAGATTTGAACTTGCAATCTCACGTAATCTTAGCTAACGTTTTACTAACTACGCTAAGAGTTTTACTGCGGTCAGAATGTCATTGTAACGAGCAATGGTCGTACTCCACTTGAGAACCTGTTATGCAGTATATATGTAGTGTTTGTGTTACAATATTCACTGTTGAAACACTCTGAACGATCTGTCTGTTTTAAATCTCTTATATGAATTATTTTCTCGGAAGATTTTAGTGATTAGGCCTAATAGTTGTGTTCCCCGTTGTAACGACTTACTAGAAGCATATACACAATCTTTTCAACAAAGCCTGGCTGTCCCGAGCGCTCACGGAAATACTCGATTCGAACTTAGTCTCTCAGATGCCGGCCACTTTCATTTTGACCAAGTGTACATTCTATGTACCGGTACAGTATTTTATACTAGATATTTGAAATTTGATTTAGAATAAACAATTCTATTATTTCTTGCATATGGGATAGTTTTATGGCTTACTCAACATGATTTTACATACGTATTTGAGCCATTCAGAGCGAAAGTGGTGTAAGTCAAAATTGGATAATGAGGTTTAAAGTAAAAATTCTGTAAAATACAGCGTAAAGTAGCAATTAATATGTCCTTCTTGCTATCCACTGACTACTAATAGTTTAAGTAAATTGAATATTAATTGCTACTTTGCGCTGTATTTTACAGAATGTTTACTTTAGCCCTCATTACCCATTTTTGACTTACACCACTTCTGCTCTGAACGGCTTATTGTCTCAAGTTCGAAGTCCGTGAAACAAGTTAAATATATAGGTAAAATACACGAAGCCGGTGAGTGGGTGGAATTTCCACGCAATCATGCGTAAAATTTAATGGAGATTCGGAATATGTAAATTTTAACAGTGTCATTAAAAATAGTTTACTGTCGTACCCTATGTGTCTCAAACTTTTTTTTGTAAATTTAAAATTTAATAAATTATTAACAATATTCCATACTTATTGTGTATATACAGCATATAATTAATATATATTGCCGAAGAGCTTGAGTAAGAACATGGAACTAAAATTAACCATATGGTTATTAGGTTGTTCAGTACTCGTAACATGTACTCTCCTGAAGCCATTGAGGAGATAGGTGAATAAAGTAATTTATCAAATTGTCAGTTAAAAGATATGAGGTACTTTGAACATAATGAATAAAGAACTTAAAAAGTTCTGTACAAGAAGCCGGATATTGTTAATTAAATTGAGAGCAACACACTTAAGTAGTAGTGACATGTCATAAGAATGTCAGAGTGTGCCAAGAAGATTTTTAACGGAATTCAAAAGGGCGTAGACAGGAAGGCGAGCCTAGGGAGAGGTGAATTGGTGATGTGAAACAGAACTTGAAAGGAATGGGCGTGAGGATATGGAGTATTAAGGCTACTCAAGGAGAAGAATGAACTAATATTGTTCGAGAAACTAATTCTCCGTGGAGTAAAAAGTAAGTACATATACGATAAGGAAACTGTGGCTTTCCTATCTCTTTAAAGAAAGCCATGCTGATTTTTATCGCCTTCGGTTGGATTTGAATCCATGAAAGACAGATTATAGCTGATTCTCTGTTTTGGTTATATATCATAAGTAGAATAAAATCATAAAAGTATATAACTCTTAAACAAAGGTAAAATAATGAATATAAGGCTGAAAATGAATCAGAAGTGGCTTCACAGTATAAATTTGGGTGTTCTTTCTTTTTGGATCGTAGATTGAATAACAAAACTTTTCCTCCCTCCTTTAAGATCGAGGATGGAATATGAATAGAGTAAGAATCTCTTCTACAACGTAACCTTTAAAGAAAGCCTTGAAAGCCACACAAGTTTATTGGCAAACTTTGTTCGCAGAGTTTCTTCATTGGTTTTCATAAACTGAACGTCAGAAGTACAGAGGAAGGAGTTCTCACCACAACAGTGTCAGATATGGTAGGCTCTCAGAATAATTATTGAGTTTTTACTGCCTTGCATTTATCGTAGTCCATTATCACTTTTAATAGCTTTCAAATTCAAATTCCATTGTTAAGCTAAATTTCGTCTTCAAATATCAACATCATCATAATCATGAACTTCGTCACAACCTTAAATAACGGGGTCCTTTTGATTGTCCTCCTCACTGTTTTGTAGATTTGGAATCATGAAGTAGATCACATGAAAATCGAATTCTTGATAATGTGGTTAGCATGGAAAAAGGCGGCTGCTTGAGACAACAGAGAAGAAAAAATGTGAGATAAGACCACAGTCTAATATATACAGTCACGAAGCTCAATACTTACTAAATATGCAAACACCACCACGATCGCTACTATCTCCTCATCACAGACTCTTTCCCTAGCAGACGATAAGATTTATTGTACTTTCGATATCGTGTTCTTTTGAAAAAATTAACACCTTCCTTCCACTATTGAAATATGAAATACATAAGGTTTATATATTATTTTCATAAAATATATATTATATTCTATAAACTCACCTTCCTTGATCTTTCGGAAGAAGGATAACTCTAACCTATTTTTCTTACAATTTATAGTACTACAAACGTCTCCTTGTCCCATATTATTATTCAAATTATTGTATTTTAGCCATGTACAGTTATTGCAACCGATAACGAACATTTAACAGTTTACATAACTTTTCACAAAAATGCGAAATACGGCACATTCAATTCCTTTTCGATCTAGACCAGGCCGTAATGTTTGTTCGGGTTTTCTATTTCAGTGTATGGAGCTCAGTGAAATATTATATTATAACTTTATTGCTTATCATTGCTAAGCTTTATTTAGTGTAATGTATCCATAAGTTCCGTTTACTTCTTGTTGCATAATATGTTGCAGAAATAATTTCAAAACTGTGTCATTTTAATGTGAAGAGAATTTTATATGTTAACATAATCTGTTCGCATCAACATTTTAAGTTTAGAATGGAAGCTATTTTGAGGTTTAATATAAAAGAATTTATATTGTGATTTCAATTTAGCACATCTACCTTCCTTAATTTTAGACAAAACATTTACCATACGTAAGATTGTGTTACTTTGTCTCTTAAGTAGTAGATAAATAGGCTATAATAATTCAGTACTCAATTGTATTATTAAAATACAGACAAATTGAATGTCCGGGGTATCATACATGACATTATGCTTAATTATAGGCTAATGTATGATTGCGAATTTAGCAATATAAGTTAAATATAGTAAAAATAACCTATAATTTTGTATCAATGGCAAGGCATTGGAGATCATTAAATTTAGGCAGAAAGGGGCAACTGGTACAGTAAACATAACCTATAATTTCAACATATCTAAATATCCGTGCGGTGCAATTGAAAATTATTGAATCGTGCATAAATGGATGTACAAGAATTTCGCAATATTTAATCGAAATAAAGGCAGGTATTATACATACGAACAACGTAATTTGCACACCATAAATAATAATATTACACCTTAACTCGCAAGTGAATGATGTCTGAAGTGTCTCATTATCAGTGTTTTAAATTTTATTAATGGAATTATACTACATTTTAGAGAAACATATGTTACTGTTTATGCATTCCAACTAATTTATATGGTTGAAACGCCGCCCTTCATGATCGGGTTAAGCGAGTTACATGGTCTGCCTTACGGCCTGTATTAGATCACGATGGTTGTGGCACAGTCTATTGTTCCTAGTACTCACAGCGCTCCAAGCGGCTAGCAACTATCGCGAGAATTGCAAAAAAAATCATCCCAAGCTTCGTGACTGTACATACTAGACTGTGATAAGACTACCACAGCCAATCCGTACACAAGACGTCATTGTTTGCATCTCTTTGCCGGGATTCGAACATTGTTTCCGCTTGATTTGTTGCCAGTAATAAGTCAGCACCTTTCACCTGTTCTACACATTTCGTTAACTGGAATTTATAATTCAATTTTATTGTTAACAGTAATATACCTCCTTTTGGTTTCGGTGAAAAATAAGTATAAAACACTCAATGAAGGGGAAAAATATTCATTTTGTCGTTTGTGATTACTACACTGCAACTGACACCATAACTTATAGCACTCAATTTCGGTGGAATTGATTTTAAAATACTCGTCTGTGCTGAGGCATTCATGTACTATTACAAGCGCTGCTTTATGGAAAACCACCCAAATGTTCCTTAGATAGAGTGTAGAAATATGAAATGCTTATGAATAAAATATCTAAGAAGAGCTGTGGACCTTAAATTTCCTAGCAGAACACATAACGAGGATATAAAGGAAGAAGTAAACATAACAAGCAGTTCACCGCTGTGTAGTAATGTTAGCACGTCTGGTCATGAAACGAGCGGGCTCGGGTCCAAATCCTGGTTGGGACAAGTTACCTGGTTGGGATTTATTCCGGGGTTCTACCTCAACCAATTGAACCAGAATTGCTGAGTAACTTTCGGGATTTCGGACTCATTCTAGACATCGGATGTTTAGGAAAATTCCTATTTTATTTGAATGTTCATATTTAAAGACTTTTAGTAAATGTGCATGAATTATGAGAAATGAAGCATTCTGATGAAATTTGATCTTGCCTTTTTTTTTTTTTTGCCTTTTTTGTCGTTCACGCCTTTTTCCCTTTAATATGTACTTTTTTCCTTTTCTTGCTTTTATATGTAGCTACCTTTTTTTCCTTTTTCTTTATATGACTACTCACTCAACAAAACTGCATTTTATTACAGATTTATTAATTTGTCAGACAGAATAATGTCTGTAATATTGACAATTAATATTACAGATATTAGTCTGTCTGACAAATTAAGAAATCTATAATATTCTCATAGTTAGCAGTGCATATGTTTGCACAGATTATTGTGCACTTAACTGCGGAATCCCGGCCAAATAAATCACTCAGCTGAGTGCGCTCATAGTATAATGGCAGTTGACATTGGACATTATACGTCAACATATATGCCTAACATGGAGACAGGCCATAAAGGGAAACATTGAAGGAGGAGAATTCGATCCGGTGCTGTGGATTGAATTCGGCGTAACTCAATGGTCAGAGCGCTTGGTACGTAGAACCAAGGACCCGGGTTGGATCCCCGGCGCCGGAGCGAATTTTTCTCCTCAAATATTAAAACTGCATTTACTTCTGCGTTCGAAACTAAAGAAATTGAAGTTCTTATAGTAGCCATAGTTATAGGACACCCTGTTGCAATGCAGTATTGTTTCGACCTTGTCCCTACCCAACACTGCTACCCGACTCCAGCACTGACCTATCCCATTAATTCCTGGGTTAGTTGTCTCATGAGTGATGCCCTATTGGTGTCACTTGTGAGGTTCAAACCTGTCTTCGTACAGTTGACTAAACAACAACAAACATCAGTTTATTAGTCGAATACATGAAACGTTGGATTTCCACGCTGATAATTCGGTTTCGAATCCCGGTGAGCCCAACTATAATTTGTGGTGGACAAAGACGGTGCTTGCTGGTAGACCTTCGCGGCTCTACCAACGTCTGATTGTTTTTACATTAATCATCGTCACACTGATTTTGTCCAATAAACGTGACAGAAGTTAAGTGTTCGCGTAGGCTTCCGCGGCTGGTGTACATGGTCTGTGGATAAACTTCGGGGCACAGTATCAAGGTCACTCTTTCGGACCTTATGAGGGCCAGTATTTAATATGAATATTCCCCTCCATACAAACCTCAACCGGATTGGACAACGAAGGACCAGTCAGATGCCAGAAGGAGAACCTACGACCTATCACCGAAAGTACTCCCCCCTCCCCATCGAGACTACTATATATATATACGAGCTTGCAGACTATTTCCTTATCCAACTGCTCTGAAGATGACCACAACACGGCGGTCGAAACGTCAGCCACCAACACCAAGACAGCGCGGTAGAAGCCCCGAAGCTTATCCACATACGTGACAGAAGTTTGTGCGTTAATCTTGAAAAGTTGCTTGCTTATTGTAACTCAAATTATGGACGTGAAGTTGTGGATGAATAAGTATAAGTGAAACAAGTCTATAGATCAGAGAAACTACTTTTCCAGTGTACTTTGTTAAGTTATTTATGGTCTTATGGATATTTACTTTATGAATTATGGGTGATTCAATATAATTTCAATGCCTTTTATTGTCCTATTTTTGTTGTTTTTAGAGCCTCTTTAGTCGCCTAAAGTACCATTTTTTAGTGCCTTAACTTCCGATGTCTAGTCATTACTCCTCATTAATTCACATATCATCATCCAGACAATAGCTCGGGTTAAGTTCTTGGTGCGGCGTGCTGTACTTGTACAAGAGTTCAGTAATTCGGCTACCCAGTCATTCGCAAAATAGGAGTGGTAAGCACAATAAGCTTCAGGCTGCAGTGCCAAACCTTCAGGTCCCTACTCCGTACGAGAGAAAAAAAAAACATCACAAGCAACAGTGAAACGACAGTTATATATGGAATAAATTTATTAGAAAGACCACGCTGAACGTATGAGAACTATATGGGTGCTATGCATAGACATTTCGCTAGCCCGCGCTACGAGCGTGCTAAACTAGCACCGGCTATCGAGTGATTACTTGTACAGGATTCATATCATATCATGTCGCTAACACTGGGTTATGAATACGAAAAACGTTAGTTCGCTGATCATCCACCGGAAGCCCGCGCTAAGAATGTCTATGAATATGACCCTTAGTCTCTATAATGAGAAAATATTCACATTACCCGCAAGACTGGGACGATAATTTAAAATTGGAAATGGTTCTGAGAAGTAGGAACGTAGAATTACAATATGTGCTAAACAGTCATTCTGTGTGTATGTGTTTTTTTTTTTATCATACCATTCTGTGCCTCTGACGGATGTTATATTAGGGGAGAGTAGGGTAGTATCGGACATCGGGTAGTATCGGATAGTGCGTTTCTTTCATCCACCACCATATGGTAGTACCTGAATGACATGGTTACGTTTCTCTATGTGACATCACAGAAATGTAACCATGTCAAATCAGGTACTATCATCGTGTGGTAGATGAAAGAAACTCACTGTCCGATACTACCCGACTCTCCCCAAACTGTCGATTTTGTCAGATGCTTGGTTACATCGCAATTACATTTCTATTTATTTGGTAGAAGGTAATGAATGAGGAAATTGAGGTATGATGGCGAGGGGGGTGCGAAAGTAACCCCTACACCCCTTCCAGAAAAAAATTCTTTAAAACACTGTTTTGAACTCCATTTTCCAGTGTGGAAAGACTATGTTATGGGTCTTTTGTTTAAAATGATCGAGCTATGTCGTAGTTGTGCGAGACCCCATGTCAACGAGACTATCTAGAATAGCGTCTGTTGGATTGGTGATAGTGAAATTGTATTTGGCAGACTATTCGTCGTGAGATAACTGACATTGGGAAAACGTAGTAAAAATCGAAGCAGATAATAGGCCCATGTAGGATTCTAACCCACGTTCGAAGTCAGTGCTGTTCGTGGATCGTACTAGTTAACGCAGACTACAACTATTTATGGATTAACGATTTTGGTAACAGTATACAGAATACAGAATATAATTACAACTATAGAAATAGAAATAAAATAATACAATCAATATAAAAAAGGAGATATAGTAATATTAACAAAATTTGAGGACCGAATGAGCAGCGCTCGTGTTCGGTCGCAGTTCAGATATAGGTAATAGGCATATAAGAGAATATACAAAGTAAAATAAAATAGGAACTAAAATTAAAATTACAGCTACAGTGAAATTATATAATATAATAGGCCTATATTAATATAAGAGGAATATAGAAAATGAAAAAAAATAAAATAGGAACTAAAATTAAAATAACAGCGGGAATGAATTTATATAATATAGGCCCTAATATTAACATAGAGAAGAATAATATCGTACGTGAATAAAGTAGGACAATTTATAAAAAAAAATATATAAATTCAAAAATTATAGAATACAAATATAATATAGGCTGATTAATTCATACACATAGGCTATAAATTTATTTAATCAAATTGAAGACACTAACACGTTTCTAATTTTCTTGTTATATTTTAGTGGGTTACATGTTAGAAGTTCTGGGTGTAATTTAGCTAAAGAATTAGGGCCAAAATTAATGCTATGCTTTAGACCAGCAGATGTGAAACATTTAGGGCCATATTCATAGACATTCTTAGCACGGGCTTCCGGTGGATGAGCAGCGAACTAACGTTTTTCATATTCATAAACCAGTGTTAGCGATATGATATGATATATGATATGATATGATATGATATGATATGATATGATATGATATATGATATGATATGATATGATATGATATGATATGATATGATATATGATATGATGTGATGTGATGTGGTGTGGTGTGGTGTGGTATATGATATATGATATATGATATGATATGATATGATATGATATGATATGATATGATATGATATGATATGATATGATATGATATGATATGATATGATATGATATGATATGATATGATATGAATCCTGTACAAGTAATCAGTCGATAGCCGGGGCTAGTTTAGCACGCTCGTAGCTTGGACTAGCTAAATGTCTATGCATAGCACCCTAAGGTTCTACTAATGTTGAATTATTATTTCGTCTTGTGTCATGATTATGTGCCTGTAGTATAAACTTATTACGATTTTTATGATAAAATTTTAACAGAGTATATTTATAAATTTGTTCAATATTAAATACATTAAATTCAGAATAAATTAGTTTAGTTGGATAATCAAAACGTTTCTTCGAACAAATTCACCACAACTTTGGTGACATCTTTTTGCTAAGGTGTAAATTCTTTAGTAGGTGAGACATTATTTTATAAGTTACACTATTCTGTCAACTTCTAAAATTGTTGTTTATCTTGAAGTTGAAGCGTTAGAAGGCACCCTAGTCTTCTGACTCATGAAGCTGTATATGGCTTCTAAATAAGGTGTTCATTATATTACTTTGTAAAGAGACGCCTGAAAATTTAATTACGAAAATTTTGTATGATGTTAAAGAACAAAGGATCTTTAATGTATCCCTTTACCACTCTATCCAGCTTGCCGAGATACGTTTCAATATATTTAATATTTTACTATGAACATTTTATCTTTACACGGTCTGCATTAGGCAGAAGGCTTAGACATCGTCATGCCATCTCTATAATTTTGGTGTTTTTTTTTCGACACTTCCGATGTTTATATGGAGGTATTGAGATGTATTCCTTCCCAAGCACTGCGTAATATCACAAGAGTGCTCACAAAAATAGTATTTTGAAAGTTATTTTACAGAAGAGGGGAAGCGATTTCAGTATCAGTATTAAAATATACTTTTTCAAAGATATTTGTATTTAAATAGCTAAATATGTACACATTATCCTTAAGTTGTTTCTGTTTCGTTTTCGTTTATGACTTGAATACAAAGCTATGATACATCATGCTTATAATCATTTGAATGAGAATGAAGAATGCATAAAATTTATGAAATGAAATATAGGGTGTCCCATCTAATAAAACATAACTTTCTGTTGTATGAATTTTTGTAACACTGTGCAAGCTGCTCCAAATTGTAAGCTTTGCTCGACTCATCACGTAAATGCAGACCTATTTTCTGATAAATAAAAATATCGGTACGCTAGTTATGAGAGTGTCAAAAGGTAATGAGGCACTTTGTATATGGCTGTGATGTACTCAACTGTTAAGGTGTAGATTTGACGTTGCGTAGAGAGTATAGTAGTTGGTTCGAATATGGTATCGGACATTGACATTTTTTCTTTACCAATACGGGAATGATCATGATCATTTGTCTTATGTGAAAGTATCACATCTCGGTTATCAACGTCATTTTAGTCCCATTGTGGAAAACAGAGTTTGGCGTAATCGAATACCAGCATTATAAGATTTAACATTTTGATTATAAATAACTAAACAGTAAGAAACTAAACCTGAACCAGAGTAGAGTTGTGATGAAAGTATGTTGTGAGTTGATTGAAATGTACCTGTTGTAATCAATTACGTAACAATTCGTGTAATCTTAATCCCAAGGTAATCGAGTATTTTGGTAATCATACTGTAAGATTACTAAGTAATCAAAATTACGTAAGAATTGTACTACTTGTAATCCTGATTAGATGTAGACAAGTGTGTTTTGTAATAAAATCAGTAGTAATAATGCACTTCAAGTATGTTACTATTATTATTATTATTATTATTATTATTATTATTATTATTGTTATTATTATTACTGTTATTTCTGTCATAAACTTGATTATTTTATTTTATTTATTCTGGTGTAGTTAAGGCCATCAGGCCTTCTCTTCTACAACACCAGGAATATTATTGATGTATCTAAAATTTATATAGACTCTACTGGACTGTACCCAAGCACGAGCATATGCTCATTTCGGGTATCTATTCAAATGTACCATTTCAAATGTAAATTATGAAGAAATTTGAATTTGAATTTGAATGGAATTTCGGGAGAGGGACACTGCAGACCAGCACTGCGACTTTTTAAGATTTATTGCGCTAACCCTCAAGCTAGGACCATTCCCAAATCCACACTGGCTACTACGCTAAGGCTCTCTGCGTATCCAGATTTCGAACAGGCAACCCCACTCGTTCCTACGCCAGCCCCCTCCTTGCGTCGCCAGCCAGCGTTCGGGGAATGCTATGGAATGAGGACGTAATGGAGAAAATCTTGAAGGAATGTTGTAGATGCCTAATATGGGGAAAGGGAGAACCTCGAGAAGATGATGTTACCGAATTTCAAATTGATCAAGCATGCTTATCTTTCCACCTGCGATGTTGTTCACATACGCTCAACTTGATACTAACTGTAGACCTTGAGCTAACCTAGAATTGTCCAAAGTTCATGAAAGTATATAATAGAAAAATATAGCTGTTTGGAAAGAGAAAACCTACCGAAGTGTCCTCAAATCATTGAGAATATTTTAGAACAGTCTTAGTCGACCCGGAGCAACCAGGTAGAATAGCTGAAATGATGGTCTCAAATAAATTTCGGTGATAAAACAAGCAGTTCTCGTCATAAAGCGCTAGGCTTTAAGAACCCTCTTCGTGACTAAGAATTCAACTACATGGAAGAATATTTATCTTGCCTGAAGCCCATAGCCGAAGCATTGGATATGCTTCAAGGAGAAAACAATACCTTTTTATTACGGTTTATTATTGTCAATAATTGTGATGTTGAAAAAAATTCCAACAATTGCAACATAATATTTCTCAGTATTGTAAATTCATTGTAGAGGAATTATTGACACGTTTTGAAAATTTGTTAACACCTTCCGCTCCTGACACTGAGAGGTCGATTATTACAGCATTGAGTTATTTCCGGTTAAAGAATTAATGGTTCACTTGCATCCAGTCCGAATATCAATGTCGACTGAAAAATGTGTTTATTACTGTTCTATGCCTTCGAGTGTCGATTACGAACAATCTATGATGATAATGAACACGAAAGAAGATGAATTTTTCAATTTTGATGACTCCGATATTGATAATAATTCTTCGTTTCGACATCCCCGGACAAAGGGCGAATACTCCATATCAAGTTTTTTTTTTTGCAAATGAGTCTCGATGTCTGGAAATGTTAAATATATATCCAGAAAAAAAATTAAGAACATTTTCTTACAGTTCAACACTCCTTTGCCATCATCAGCACCTGTGGAAAGACTGTTTTCATTCGCCACAATGACAAATACAGTCCAAAAGCCAATAGGCTATCAGATCAAAAATTTGAACAGGGAGTGGTACTTAAAGCAAATATGAATTGTGAGGAAATATATAGGGTGAACCGTAAGTAATGTCATTAATTCCAATGAGTTATTCTTGAGTAATTTAAAACAAAAAAGATTAATATAATTTTGCTCCTTTGTGCTTCCTTTCCGAGAAGGAAAAAAGTGAAATATTTCATAGCGTATTTTTGGAAAGCTATTGAATTAGCCTAATTCCCAATATGATCAGTCAATTTGAAAGAGGAGTATATTATAATATTAAATAACTAAACGAATTTTAGTTTTGTCCCTTAAGTGTGCAAAAATTTGATCCGAACCAATGTAAGTTTTCGTTCTACAAAGGAATTTTAAACGCTGGTGCGTTGTGACAACACTGTAAAGCTGCTGGAGAGATGTTAGTTAATACAGTGGCTTCAGTTAGGCCAATATATTGAGACTATAAATTGATCAATTTTGTACGATCTATTCGACATCGGACCACTGCAATATAATACAACACATGACAAAGTATCTTACCTTAAGCGGGATTCAAAACCACTGTCGTGGCTTCCTGCCTCTAATTATACTGGCATTCAGATTATTGAAAGCTTCCATTGAAATTCATTGATATACATATTTATAGCTCTTTTATGCCAGAACTTTTAGCGAAGACAGAAGTCCCCTTTCATGTGAAACAGTTTAAAGCTCGGAGACTAATAGAAATCGGTGGGCACCATACAATCTCCAGAGCAACGTTCGTGAGGAAACCACATAGAAACCAACAGTAATTACTCATTCGCTATTCATGGAAATGTTTCCTGTTATTCCTGCGTAGCTTTAGGACCTCGCAACCAATAGCTTAGCTTGTAAGGCTCTTCGCACCGGTTTCAGTCTTCGAAATATTAATAATACATTCATACCGAGAAGTCTATACAAACGAAGACTATAAATGAAATATGAGACTGCGCCACGAGTTGTATATAATCGATACGAAAATTGAATGTCAGATATTCGATAAACGATACTTTTTATACTGTGTCGTAGGAATATGTAATAATGCTATCAAGAACTTGTTGTCTACTTTACTACTCGTACTCCGACGGATTGGACTCTTTGGGTCGATTTAACCCTACTCGTATGGAAATTATAAACCAACATTAGACTTCACAAGCTAACAGGACTTCCTCATCATGTGATTACCAAGAAGTACACAGCACAAGAATTCAATTTCTATGGAAGGGAGCTAAATTTTAAATTTTCTCCTGCAAATTGAATATGGATCTGCTAGATTTGCAGTTAGAAATGCAACCACTTAAACCACTGCGTAAAATTAATTAGATTGCCAGATACTAAAAGTTACGATTTCTAAGTTCGCTGCAGCATCATTATCATAACATTATGTTACCAACACTAGGAGATACTTTGTTCATGTAATCAGTAGACATCGGAAGTTAAGGCACTAAAAATGGTATTTTAGGCGCCTAAAAAGGCTCTAAAACAACAAAAATAAGACAATAAAAGGCATTGAAATTATATTGAATCACCCATAATTCATAAAGTTAACATCCATAAGACCATAAGTAACTTAACAAAGTACAGGGTGTCCACCATGAACCTGACACATTTGAAATTGCTGTATAAATCATACTGCTTGGGGTAAAAAGAAAAGAATGTATGCAATATCAAGAGTAACTCACCAAGTTTTATTAAAAAATCAGTACACCTCAACATGAGATCCTCTCATTGCACGAAGAACATCTAGCCTGAATTCAATTTCCTGCCAGGTCTTCTGAAGCATCTCGGGCGTAACGGAATTGACGGCATCTCTTATGCGGCCGCGTAGCTGTTGAAGATCACGAATTTTGTGGCCTGTATACACTTTGTTCTTGATATATCCCCACAAGAAAAAGCCTAGACGGGTAATATCCGGTGATCGAGGTGGTCATCTTGTCGGTCCATCACGCCCGATCCAGCGACCGGGAAATTGTGTGTCGAGAAATTCTCGAACGATCAGGCTCCAATGTGGTGGGGCGCCGTCCTGTTGAAAGATGACGTTCGGCTGCAAATGCATTAACTGAGGCACAACAAATTGATTCAACATGTCGAGGTAGGTATTGCGCGTAACTGTTTGTTCTGCAAAGAATAAGGGGCCGATGATCAAATTGTGCATCAATCCGCACCACACATTTAATTTCGGGTTGTCACGAATGTGTTCCACAATGAAGCGTGGGTTTTCTGACCCCCAAAAACGCGCATTATGTGTGTTGACTTTGCCCGATAAATGAAAAGTGGCCTCATCAGAAAAAGCAATGCGAGTTAAAAATGTTAGGTCTTCATCAATGTGCTGTAACATGTCGATAGCAAATGCCTGCCTCTTATTACCGTCATCTGGTTTCAGTTCATGAACCAACTGGAATTTGCATGCATGAAACCCAAGAGAGCGATGCAGTATCTTATGTACCGTGGACTTCAATATCTGCAGTTCTCGTCCCGCTTGTCGAACTGACTTGCGTGGACTTCGTTCGTTCATACGCCTGTCTCACTGCTGCTACACGCTCCTCTGATACGCGCACATTACCGCCACCACAGGGGCGGCCCGTCCTTATGTGCTACAGTGCAATGATAATTTTTGCTCAAATAAAGTATTTGCAATACCATAGTATTTAATCTGTCATTTGACAGTTTTCCGTGGTTATGTTCATGACGCGTTATAGAGTGTTTAGTCTTCGCTCTTCGCTCTTTGGTGCCTCAGGGGATTCGTTGTGCTACTCAAAACTCAACGAGAATGTAGACAGTTAATGCGCATGTGCGAAGCTGAAATAACTGCTCTGATTGGCTATTTTTACGCGGGGAAGTGCTGTAGTCAGCTTCAGCATAACACAGCTTGGAGATTGCAAAAGTAAAGCGTAACGAAAGAATGCTTGTTTGTGGAAGAACTCGGAACTATGTACAATGTATTTGGTAATTCAAATGTTCGACTGCTGCTGCCATCTACCAGTTTTTTGAGGTTCCTCCTGAATCGGTCAGCAAGCGACGGAAAATGGAATTCGAAAATTGAAGCCAAGGAAGTATGTGACCGTATAATTCAGAAAACTACTCATCGTTTCCAATCTTTGAGCTACCTAGACGCAACAAAATTGTTAAATAGCGAATTTTTTGACAATTTTTTGCATAATTTTCCTCAACGCGAACTTGAAGTTGCTGTCAACAGCTATACTGTACTGAACAAAAGAATGTTAAAGACAACTTGGAGTTCTATACGGAAGACTCGACTTCCGAAATATAGATGGAGCTGTTCAATTGTTACAATACATAACCTCCAACAATTCACAGGATCCATTCTGTGAAGTAACGAAGTTGTGAAATATTTTGGTTACAATACCAATGACCACTGCTTAGCCAGAAAGATGTTTTTCGTGCTTGAAACGCATAGAAACGTTTTTAAGGAACACTATGTCCCAGGATCGCCTCACTGCTCTTGCAATGCTGTCAATAGAAAAGAATATAATGTCCAGGATGGAGGGGTTTAACGTTTAACACCAGGGTAATTGACAAGTTCTGCAGTAGGAAGAAACTTCATATTTCGTCACTAGGCGAGTCTCAAATTAATATAAATACATATAAGTGTATACAGTAGGCCGATATAGAGATTGTAGCACACTCATTATTTTGACCACCAGCCGCTACTGCGCCACCATGCAATTTCACCACACTTCCCGTTGCCAAAAAGTGCTGTTTCCATGTCTTTATGGTGTTCCGTGATGGTGGGTCCTTCTGGAACACGCGCCGAAAGTTGCGTTGCACTTGAATCACCGAATTTGTTTCAGCATACTACCAGACCGCTTGTGCTCGCTCTTGCGCTGTCGCCATTTTGACTTAAGCTACCGCAGCGCCACGTACAAACTCTCGCGCGGGTTTTTAAAAAATAGCCAACGAAATTTCCATAGTTTCTCTACATATTGCAATGCATGTTACCAACTTATTTCCATTCATTGATTTTTGGCAGCCAAATGAAATGTGTCAGGTTCATGGTGGACACACTGTACATCGGAAAAAGTAGTTTCTCTGTTCTATAGATTTGTTTTACTTGTACTTATTCATCCACAACTTCACGTCCATAATTTGAGTTACAATAAACAAGCAACTTTTCAAGATTAACGCACAAAGAGGCAGTTTCCCTTATAAAAACATAAATAATCAGACGATGAAAGAGTAATGGAATGGAGAAAAATTCTCTCCGGCGCCGGGATTTGAACCCGGGTTTTCAGCTCTACGTACTGATGCTTTATCCACTAAGCCACACCGGATACCATCCCGGCGTCGGACAGAATCGTCTCAGTTTTAATTTCCAACTTTTGGGTTCCCTCTAGTGGCCGCCCTCTGCACTACGTCATAGATACTGTATCTATGAACGAAGGACTGAAGTCCACACATGTGCTGAGGTGCACTCGTTATGAGTGACTAGTTGGCCGGGATCCGACGGAATAAGCGCCGTCTTAAATCACAAGTGATTTACGCATATCATATATATGTACATATATATATATATATATATATATATATGTACTTCGGTACATTAAATAATATATATAAATAATCAGACTTTGTAGGCAAAAAATATATTCTATCTGTAACTACTGTATAAAGTTTCATAAAAATCTGTTAGAGGTGACAGAAGTTATTAGTTTTGTTTAAATGCACCCTCTATAAAGAGGGTGTTCCTCCTATGGAACCATAAATAATATACAGTAGTTTGTACACAAAAACATATATGCTACCTTTAACTTCCGTACAATGATTCATAAAAATCTGTTAGAATAGTTACTAATTCTGTCTAAATGGACTCGCTATAAAGGGGTAGATTTTCTTGTGCAAACGTAATCAGAATTTGTACACAAAAAAATATGTGCCACCTGTAAGCTCTGTATAAAGTTTCATAATAATCCGTTAGAATGCAGAGAAGTTATTAATTTTGTCCAACTACTAGATTTGCATTCTGATGTACGGTTAGATAAAAATGTGTCCAATGTATTAATTTTAACCTGATGTTCAGTGTCATGTGAATAATTTTACAGGCCTAAAACACTGACATTGTGATTAAAACTTTCCTTATACCATGATTCTTTTCTGCTGTTAAGCGAAACATTAAACAGTTGCCACCGCGTTACCGTATGCCCCACCACTGAAAAAAATTAATTACTGATAAATGCGCAAGATCACCTAAACTTTAAAGAAGGATTCAACACTCTAAATGATGCTGTATTGAATGGTAAAGAATTGTTGCAACGGACGTGACCGACTATACTAAAACTCACATTATATTTCGAGAACTTTAATAAAATATTTTTTCAATTGTAATATTTAAACTGTACTGTAAGGAGAAAAATACTTTACAAACTTGAACTTGAAGTTGCATTAGTAAGATCGTACTTATCTGAACAGATTCCATGTCTCACAACACAATAAATAATAATTGGCACTTTTCACCCACATAGTAAGCCTCTCTTTGTACGACTGAACAGGAGCGATAAGTTTTAGGAAGAACTCAATATTTATGTCATTCGAAAATTAGCTTCGCTGATAAAATAGTAAAAGTTGTTCCTCACAACATTCTCCAAATGTTAAAGAACATTAATTCATACACACCTATGCCAAACTAAACAAGGCGAAATTTGATTTTTGTCCACCTAGATTGGGAAAATTGCACACTGTGCATCGGTCCTTATTCTGAGCAAGATTAATCCAGTCTCTATATCATAACCCACCTCCCTCAAATCCATTTTTATATCATCGTCCCATCTACGTCTCAGTCACCCCAAAGGTCTTTACCTCCGGTCTTCCAACTAACACTCTGTATACATTTCTGGATTCGCCCATACGTGCTACATGCCCTGCTCATCTCAAACGTCTGGATTTAATATTCCTAATTATGTCAGGTGAAGAATACAATGCGTGCAGTTCTGCATTGTGTAACTTTCTCCATTCTCCTGTGACTTCATCCCTGTTAGCCCCAAATAATTTCCTAAGCACCTTATTCTCGAACATCCTTAGCCTCTGTTCCTCTCTCAAAGTGAGAGTCCAAGTTTCACAACCATACAGAACAACCGGTAATATAATAATCATCATCATAAACTTCAAGGATTAGTATTTTTAGACTGTTCCGTCTTCAAGGATTTCTTTAATAATTCGTCTTTCCATCTTGTCTGCGGTCGTCCTCTGTCTCTGTTCCCTATTACTCTATATTTGTATAGTACTATAACTGTACTATAAATTCTAACTTTCAGGTTTTTTGAGAGCAGACGGGATGACAATTTATTTCAAAAGCTACGCTCATTACTTGATACTTTTAATTTGTTATCCCCATTTATTGTTTTCTTCTCGTTTGACTCAGTTTTTCTCTTTCAGATTTTTAGCGTAGTTTTCTCTACCATACGAGTATATCAGGAATAGCACTGTCATATCTATGTAATTTTAATTTTTATACTAACTTAACATATGCAATTAAATAGGCCTATGTTATTAAATCGAAAAAAAAAAACACAGGCTGCTAATAATGTATCAAAATATCATGTTGAATAAAGGTCACAGAAATGTTTCATACAGCCATAATAAGGTAAAGTAGGCTGAAACGGTTTTCTTTTCAGTAAAATGGCTGTAACATATTTTACAATGTGCATTTTTGAAAAAAAAAATGACATCAAGCGAAAGACTGACATCAGTAGTCTATGTTCATGTACTGTTTGTTTCAGAAGCTTCCATGTAATTTTGAATAATATGGTCGCCTTGGGTGGCACAGGCGGTATAACGCTGGCCTTCTGTGTCCGAGGTTGCGGGTTCGATCCCAGCCTAGGTCGATGGCATTTAAGTGTGCTGAAATGCGACAGGCTCACATCACTAGATTTAGTGGCATGTCGTAAAAGAACTCATGCGGGACATAATTCCTGGACACCGGCGACGCTGATATAACCTCGGCAGTTGCGAGCGTCGTTAAATAAAACGTAATCTTTATTCATTCTGAATAATAGGACTTAAGTATGTGAGTGCAACTTAACCGCATCGCCTGCCTTGATAGGTCGAAGCGGATAGCGAGGAGGGTGAAAAGGATATCATAAAGAATCTCTAGAAAAAATAAAGAGTAAAATACTGTATTTGATAACACTCATCATAATGGAATTGCATACCCATAGTTCATAAGTGCATAAAAATCACTTAACACCTAAAGGCATTTACCACAAATAAAGATTTTTCTCTTCCGCTGTCATACAAACTTCATGGTAGCATTCACTTTTCACTTGACATTAAATCCAAGCTTATTTAGAGGACTCTGCGTCTGAATATACCTGGTAAGGTTTATCTTGTCTCAGTAGCAATAAAAGCAAGTCCCTTCAAATGAGGGTGGAGATTATAGGAGGGTTGTAAATTTTCAGTATTCCTTTCAAAACCTTGTTATTGTACAGGCTACCGGAACTCAATTTCTTGAAAGACAAGCTCAGTGACGGAACTGTACAAAGAGAGATATTTTGTAATTTTATTTTGCGCTACAGAGTGTATCAACTGGTCCCTTCCGCCACTGGATGGATGGACGGCATCGCTCCATTCCCCCATCGCCATAACAATACAGACGAAGTAAGACATATCTCCTTTCTCTCTCTTTTCACAGTGAGACAAGATACATCACACAGACTCTACTTAAAATTGAATTACAAAACTCACAAGTCATTTTCACTTTCTTCATATCTTTATCCATCTTCATCGGCACTTTTCTCTGCGGATTCAATATCACTGCCCAGCAATAGTCTTTTCTCAAAAACCTGCTTCCTATTATTGACGGAATTCTTCTCCATGCGGTTTACTTTTTTTGGACTGAGTAACTCCTTTCGTCATTTACTTTCCATTTAGAAGATATTTTCTGAAGAAGATAAAGGTCATGCAAGAGCAAATGCCGCACATCTGATGTCTCTCGAATTAAGGCCAAATTCACATTTGGAAACTTTTAAATTCTTTCCTTCAATTCCGATTCCTGCTTTTAGAAAATTCTGTCTTCCTTTGTTCACTTGCATTTGCGCGTGTTTTCAAAAGACTCCTTCGATGGAAAGGGGAAGTATATGATAACTGTAAATTTTGGATGCTTTTAACATGAACATTTAATTTTTGATGGCCCTTAATAACTTTCAGTATCTCCTTCTGTCCTTGTTCGTTCCGTTTTTATTATATTATCGCACCTGCAAATAATAATAATAATAATAATAATAATAATAATAATAATAATAATAATAATAATAATAACGTAAACTATCTGCATACTTTCGTTATAAAATGTAATCCTCAGAAAATTTGGGAGTGCCGGGAATCGAAAACATCTTTCACATCTACAGTCAGACACTCCTGTAGCATGACCATGGAGCAATCCAGGTTTTATCTCATGAAAATAATATCATAATTCAACTACTTTTGGAAATAATTTACCTTATGATATCAGAATTATCCTGAGAATACCATTCACCGATTCACCCTCCTTTGTTGCTATTTAAAAAAACCACGGTTTATGAAGATCGTAAAAATGACAACATGAAAAATTTTAATAGTTATTAGTTCCCCAAAAACTGCTCTTCCGGACTAGTTAATTGTATATACGTACCATAGGTTTCCAAACATTTTGCTGTCATGGATCCCCTGAGCTCCGGAAAGCAGCACACGCCTCCACTCTCGACAATTAACTTTTAATACGCGATAATGAAAGACAAAAACTTCTTTCATGTGTTTATTTACTGTTGATACATTTGGAAATATGAAATATGAGTTATTAAAGTTAGAAACATATAGGCCTACATTTTTTATGTTTGGGGCATTCCATGTCAAATCAATACAAAAAAGTGGACTTTTCAACCCGACCACCTCAGATTTTCATTAAATTTTGTGGGATGGTAAAGAACCTTAAGTTAAGTAATTATGTGAAACTTTAGCCCTCAATAATGCACAATATCCATACAGCAATTCTGTCAATACGAGAAAAAATGTAAAAATGTCGCATACTATGTCAATAAAAATAATTCATAACTTCTCTTCTAATTGAGGTAGAATCTTAAACTTGGGCTTATTTTAAAGCTAAGGGATCATACGTTTCAATAAAAATAGGTTTCCATCAAAATAATGAATTCTTTATTGAATGGTCACGTGAAACACATTTTAACATTCAATATCTATAAATGCGGGACATAAATTATTTCGCGAAAAATGTATGTTATAGAGGTAAGAGTATTCTCCCTTTGGTGTAAGTTTCATTTTGGAATCGTTTCAGGAATATCAGTAAAAAAATATATCAATGTATTGGTTTGTAGCACTTAAACCCGTCTTACACCAACACTGCATGCGAGCGAGAGATTTTTTTTTTTAAACTGTGCTATCAGAAATTACGTGGTGAGGTGTTTCAGTCCCCATCACGCGAAAGATAAATCAAATAATTCATATCTTTCAATCATCACACAACACAGTTTAAAGGTTTTTTTTTATACTATGCTAATACTTTGTAAGTTGCCCACATTTAAACGTTAATCCAGAAAATCTGTGAAACTAAACAAACATTCAAAGTAAACTGACCTCACTAATGATTAGGATTTTAAACAACATTTTCAATAATTAGATTAGAATTCCTGACTTTAATTCTTACAACAAACTAAAGGGGTTATTCCAACAAGCTTTCACGTATAACTGTAACTTATCTCAGGCATCACGATGCCTGCATGCCCGCTATAAGACACGTGATTTCTAAACTTCACAGGTCCACTGAGAATTATCACGTGACAAAGAACACACTCACATTATTAAAGGAAGTAACTATTCTTCCGTAAGGAAGTCTAACGTTTGAAGTTTTTCCCTAACATGTACAGTTTCCCTGGAAAAGAATGAGACAATTGAATATTCCTAAGTCTCAGATGTAAGACACTGCGCATGATCGGAGACCAGAGCACTGATACACAAGCTAACGAATATTGAGTTACTTAAATTTAGGCTATTTGGTTTGTTACTAGCATCGTTCCGAAATTCACTTCAAAAACTGCAAAAAATATGATAATATTACGTAAATAAAAGATAAATATATACATAAATCGTGTAGTTAAATCTACAATGGACCTTCAAAACTAAATCAACACTCCGCACAGAAAGGAAAGCTTTCGTGTCGTTTCAATAGCTCAGACGCTAAGACTTCTGCGTGTGGTGTATAAGAGTGCGAGTTCGATTCTTAGTCTACACAACGATTTTTTTTTGTTAAAATAACATTGAAATAGCTAAGTAACGTTGAAATAGAGTTTTACAATATCCTCAGATTAAGTGTTAATGATCGCAAACAATACAAAATTACAAGTTATAATATTATAAACGTTAATCTAATGAATGCATTTATACACATACACACACATATAGAATGTAAATGCATATATATTAAAAACTAACAATTAAAATGAAATTTAAAATATTCCTAAGCCACACAGACAAACTTTTACAAAGGTTTAGAGTCCTTAGGCTATGTCATTTGTTGAGTAATTATTACAATATTTTATTAGTAGCTTTCCCATATGTGTAAGAAATGCACTCGCACAAAACAATTTTTGTTAAAAGTGTGGCTTTGGATAATTTCATTCTCACCCCTTCAGTTGATTTTAACGATTTTATCTACGTGTTTGCAATAGTGTTTAATTTAATGTGCATTCAATTTTATTTATGTTATGATTGAATGAAAAAGCACTGTTGGAGTTATTGACTAATTAGATATATTAATACTAATTATTAAATGCATCTGTTAAGTAACCAATTGCAGTATCTTTTGCAAAATCTTGAATGCTTAAGTTGTCAATAATATTTCTGTACTATATAATATAAGACGTTAAAAGAATTTGCAATAGATTTGGGATCCTCTACTTTATAATCACTGGTTTTAATGTAAAAATATTTTCTTTCTTAGGATATCTACAAGTTTAACTTTAATAATATTACGAATAGCTTTAATTACATTATCTGAATTTTGTACTTTTCTATTCAAATGTGTTCTATTTCCCTCCTTCATAAATTTTTATAAATTACATTGTAATTCTTGTAGTATTTAAGATCATGAGGATCATTACATTTCAACTCATTACATATAGATTCTTCTTTTTAATACATGATATTTTTAAGTCCCTGCGTTATCTACATGTTTTTACTTTTGAATTTTTTCACAACATTGAGTGGAGAACATCCACTGAAGTGATTCTGAAATTAAGTGAAAGATACAATACATTTACTCTTAATATCAGTAGTACCAGTATCATATACGCTTTTTCAAGATTCATTTTGTAGACATAAATGTAAATAATCACTAGATACAGCATTTACTATCCTTTTTTAGTGTTTAAATTAATATTTTGAAATTGTTCGGTGACATTGGAAACACTTAGGATTTGTTTATCATGTTCAGACAAGCCATTGATTATTGGTTCTGTCGAATAGGAATTCAATCTAATTCTGTGTACAAAACATTTATCAATGGCTGTGTTACTTCAGCTACGACTAAGGTTTCCAGTTTCAAGGAGTGAATTTAATTCACTTTTACCGACGTGACATGAGACAGCGAGTTATAGCTCTAGTTTAGGCTGGATATGGGGCTAGATCTGCTGACCGTTTGGTCGGTGTTCCTGGAAGTAAAGCCGCGAAGTGGGTTCATTGTTACCAAAATTTAGGGGAGGTCGAAAATCGCCTTACTCCTGGGCGTCCGCGGATTTCTTTATTGAAAGAGGAGTTTTGTCAAAGACCTAGTCATACTGGATGCATGCACTGAAGCAACATAGTTCGATATGCGCACTGGAGTGTCTATATTGTGATCAGTGCGTATTATCTCTTTTATAAATAGAGCATCACATTTAGTTTTTACATTAATTAACTGTAAACCTCCTTCTTTGGTCGGCAATCTGCATTGAGGTCGTGCGATACGAAATACGAAACCTTTCCACAAGTAGAATCCTAAAATCTTTTCAATTTGTTGAGCTGCCTGAATGGGTATCGGAAGAACTTGGGCAAGGTACCATATTTTGGATAAAATAAACGTGCTTATATGCCACACTTTTTGAATAACATTCAAATTTCGACTGAGGTGTCTTTGGATTATATATCTGATTTTATTAACAATATCTTTCCAATTCGTCTCAATAACATCCATAATATTGGGTGTAAATAGTATCCCTAAAATTTTCATTTTATTCACATTAGTAAATCGAGATGATATCGTTTGTCCTATTGGTGTTAGGGCCATGAACGTACTTTTCGTAAAATTTATGACAGAGTTCGACGCATTCCCGAATACTTGTAGGACTTCTAGAATACGAGTAGGATCGGTTGTCTCTTTGCATAAAATAATCACATCGTCGGCATAGGCATAAACCGGGGGTATACAGTCACCATCTGTCTGTTATTGCACAAGGAAAGGGTCAGCATCCTCAGCAGTGGTTCTAATGCACATGTAAATAATATCATTGACATTGGACAGCCCTGACGAACGGATCTTAGTATGGCGATTGGTTTAGTAAAATACCCGTTTATTTGTACACGTGAATATGCATTCTGATATAATTGTTTGAAGATATTGATAAGTTTTATAGGGATATTCAATTTATGTAACACTGCAAACAAATAGGAATGATTGATATTATCAAAGGCTTGCTCAAGATCTATGTTGAGTAACCCAGCAATATCATTATCTCCTTTTTTCAATAACAAATCCCTAATAGTAGAGAGAATATTGGTGATCTTTCTTCCTGGCACTGCGCACGTTTGCCCTATATCTATAATTTGAGGAAGCAGAGTTTTTAATCTATTTGCCAAAATCTTCATTAGAATTTTATAGTCGGTATTTAGAAGTGTAATCGGCCTATAGTCTTTAATCATTCCGGTACATTGCTTTTTTGGAATAAGAATTACAATGCCCTCCGTAAAACTCGTACAGTCTACTTGACACTTAAATACTTCATTAAACACTTGTAGGAGTTGCTCTTTTACGAAGTCTCAATAAGCCTTATAAAAAGTATAGGTAATTCCATCTGGACCTGGAGCTGATTTGGAACTTGCAGAAATTATCACTCTTCTAATTTCCTCTTCAGTAATGGGTTGTTCTAATAATTGTTGATCATCAAGTGAAATGGCTCGTTGCAAATATTGAAGTACGTTATGTTGATTTGCTCAGAGTGTACTCTATGGCGAAATCTTGCTTGAAAATATTTGAAAGCTTCTTCCAATATTAAGGGGGTACCTGTGATATTTTGGTTATCTGTTGTTTTTAACTGATGAATAAACTTTGTTTGACCTTTATTTCTTTCTGTAGCAATATGAAAAAGCGCGGCTTTTTCTTCAGCAATGATAGAACTATTTGTGCTTCGTGTTAAGGAACCTTGCAATACACGCTCTTGAAGTAAGTCGAGTCTCCTCTTAGCAGCTTGCATGTGTTTAAAAACATCTTTACCGTCACATTGTTGTTGATAGATGTTCTGCAGGAGTTCATAATGATAGCGGAGCTTGTTACGTGCAGTACGCACCCTTTGTATGCCTTGGGATTTAAAAAACTGCTGATTAGCTGGTTTAACAATGTAGGTCCATTTATGAAGAATGTTGGATGAAGACCGTCCCACTCTATCAGTCACTGCCTCCCAAAAAAATTTAAAATCTTCGGTAGTTTTGTCATCACGTAATAACTGAGAGTTCAGTTTCCAATAACTTTTCCCGATCTGTGGTACATGATGAAGTTTTTCCACTTTCAACATTACGCAATCATGGTCAGTAAAGGAAAATGGCATCGTACTGACCGTTTTAAGTTTATCTGTTGAAGCTGCGTTCACGTAAATTATGTCGATACGAGAAGCTGCATTCAGGTGATGATACGTAAACCGAATGTTGTTGCCATGCAGTTTTTCCCACACATCATATAAACCTAGTTCAAGGATCATGCGGTCTAAGGCTATCGATGGGTTATATTCTCCAGTTTGGTCTTTTGCATGGAGCACACAATTAAAATCTCCACCAAAAAATAGATCATCAAAATTATGTCTTACATAATAAAGTAATTCATGTGTAATAAAGTGTTCTCTTTCTGCTCTTTTATTCGAACCAGACGGGAGGTAAACATTTACATATAGCGTATTATCATTTGTTAGCAGCGTCGTTATTCTGCCGCTTGGATGGATTTCGAATTGCTTAATTTCAATACTGGAACGATACACAATGGCAGTACCTCTTTGATTTTCCCCAGGGTTGTATATCGCATGAAACCGTGGACCCAGAAAATGCATATTATCTACATTTATTTCTTGTAACAAAAAAATATCGATATCATTGTCATTAATAAATCTTGTTAATTGCTGTTGCTTAGATCTACTGCGAAGAAGATTAACATTGAGAGTTGCCACTACATTTAAAGGGAGTGCCATCAAAAATAAAATGCACAGGCAAAGGTGCATTTTATAATAATACAACTAATTATGATATTATTACCCTTCGACTTTGGAAGTTACGGTTTGTTTATTTTTTGCAAGACGAGGATCTCTTGAATTAACCTGCCTCTTTAAATATGGTCGAATTATTAAATCAGTCGTTTCACTCTCCATTAGCGTATCCGGAAACATTGCATCATAAGAATCATCTGTTCCGTGTTCTTGATTCGCCGTAGAAATAGGAAGGTCATTCACATGATCGACAGGCATACTTTCTTTCGTGTCTTGTGAGGCAGTTTGTGTACTGACCTTGACCTTGACATCGTGCGTAGAAGGAATATTCTGCGCTGAAGCGGTGTTAGGATGTGGGGGAGTGCCATCCTCGGGTATCTTGTCTGACGTTGTCTCTGTTGTTATGGTTGAACTGTTAACTGATAAATCCATAACTTCAGAAACGTCTTCTTTGTTTACTGATGACGTCGAAGCGGTAGCTTTAGTTTCCGTCGTATTGCTGGATATATTATTTTTGCTAATATCCACTTCCAGTTGTTGAGAAATATTATGCTCTCTTTCTGCAGGGTCGTGGTTATTTACATCCATCTGAAGCACAGATCGTCTCGCCGGCAGCGTCCCAGCTACCAACTTAGACCAAGCAGGTTGATCACTTTTATTACGAGAAATCATATTCGCGAGGTCTTTTTTGTTAGGACAATTATTTCGCAAATGGCCAGTTTGATGACAGTATGAACAAGTAGTAGGTTGATTTTCATAACTTACTAAGGCTTTAAATCCACAAACATCAAATTGAAGGGATGTGCGTTTTCAGACCCATTTTAACTGTGCGCACTCCATTCTTAATCTTATATGTAAAAGCCTGTCCCCATGAATCATCAGTAACTGAATAAACCGTGCCGTATTTTTCAAGAACAGTACTTATATTAGTATTAGAAAGTTCCGGAGGAAGATTATAAATTTTGACAGATTTAATGCCGGGTCCTGCTTTCTGTATTTTCACTTTGGTTCTCTGTCCATTAGAAAATGTGAACGACAACTCACCTTTGGTTCTTTCTAATATTTCTTCAACAATGTTAGTGGAAGTACATTTAATGAAGACTTGCCGTGTCACTCCATTCAGTTGAATCATCTCTAGTTGTTCTTCCATTAGTCGGAGATCTTCATAAATCCATTCGTGAAGTAAATATGGTTCTGGTCGAGGAATATCTTGCTCGGTGAAGGATATCACAAGCGTTTGTTTCCTTTCTATCATCATAATTCTTGTCAAATAAATATCAAGAGACTTAGTCAAACGTATATAGACGCAAACTTGTGCAGGAACACTTAACAAAAATAATCACACTTTATAACTCTCACAAAAGTCACTGAAATCTAATATGTCACTTATGAAACTGAAACACTCACTACTCAGACTGTAAATCGCGTGCGTACTCTACCAAAGCTTGCTCGCAACTGAGTTCGTACTTGTCTGATAAGCTGCGTCGTAGATCTGTCAGGCCGTCATGAGTGGCAGTTTATACAGTCTTCAATTTATACAAAACGTGCAATCTGTTTCAAGCGCAGTGTCGTTAGTTTTCGTAGTATGTGATAGTTTTGTGCGATGTAATGGAGTCGCGTTTTAAGTTATAGGTCTATGTTTGCTGCAATTCCTTCGAGAAATCAGGGCATTGTAATTAGAGGAAAAATTTAAGAAGTGTTGTATCGTGGATGCTTAATGTATTTCCTGATTTAAAACAGGAACAAAAGGTGTGCGCTATGTGTCGCAAAGAATAAAAATATAATATAATGCTATTACGCAGAATCCTCATAATGACTCTAGTAATGAAGAATACGTCGACTCTACAGCAAATGTAAGTTCATTAAATACAAGTCTTTTTGACCAAGGTATGTTCCTTATTAAACAAGAAAGGCTACAACAAGAGAAATATAAGAGACTGAAATTTGAAAATATTGTAAAAGACAAAGTCTTCGATATTAAAGATGCCGAGGTACCAGGACCTTTCTGATTCTGAAATTTCGTCTCAGTTGCAGGAAAATTTTCAAAATTCAGTTAAAAGTGAGAAAATCACAATTTTAACACTACTACCTAAAAGCTGGAGCGTAAATAATATAAAAAAGAGTTTCTTTCAGCTTTCGAATACATAATTCGGAAAGCCAAAGTCCTGGCAAAGGGAAAGGGAATTTTTGTGTTCACCAAATCCGAAACCTGGAAAACCCTTGCTTGCGGCTGTTGCCGGTAAAGTTAAAGAATTCTGTTGTTCTGACGAGATAAGCAGAATGATGCCTGGTAAGAAATATTTGTTGTGATTAAAGAATCAGGGAGTAAATCACATGAGCAGAAATTAATTATATGTAGTGTTTAAAAATTCTAACCCTGACCAAGAAATTGTATTCTAGCTGGAGTTAGTGGACTATACTGTCTGTGTTTGTGTCCTATCAGAATGTAAAACTTATGCCGGAAGCAATTTATTAAAGTTTCAGGTCTACGTGGATTTCAAGAAAATTTTTCTTTATACTTTCCAACTTAACATTTCTTGGCTACTATGATGTGCAATCCTCCTCATATAAATTGCTTGTTCAGGAAATGTACATAATGTCCTGAACCATTCAAAATAAGAGAGGGTTTAGAGAAATGTTTCGTATAAAACTTCAGTGAATCAGTGACCTACAAGCAGTGGATGACGACTGACCAATCAACGCTTGAGACTATAATGAAACCCACATACAAATTTTTCGACTGTCTCTTGGAGAAACTTGGTGATTTACTGACTCACTCATTTATATCATCTGGACAAAGTAAGTTTCTACGTGATATGAAATAATTTCTACAGCCATGCCTGCTTGTTGTGTTATGCGACTTCGCTGAAAATTATTATTTCGTAATCCAAGATGAAATTCAGTCATATCACAGGACTAATGTGCAGACAACCATTCATACTTTCGTAATATATTATAACGTATCGTCATCCGATACAGTCTCTATTAAAAATCTGGTAATAATTTCACACTGCCCGAAATATGACACTACAGCTGTACATCTGTTTCAAAAATATCTAATGGAGTCTTTAAAACAAACATCTGTAATTCACCAAAAAAATTATATATTTCTGCGATGGATTCTCTACTCAGTATAAAAATAGGAAAAAATTTCCTGAACCTCACATTACATGGAGAAGATTTTGGATTTCCAACAGAATTGCATTATTTTTGCAATCGCATGACAAAAGACCTAGGACGTTGTAGGTGGGACACTTAAAAGGTTTGCGGCTTGTGCTAGTTTGCAGAGACCATCCGATAAACAAATAACTACACCTAGGGAATTGTACGACTGGACAAGGGATCATCTCCCAAACATTAATACCGTTTATGCGACTAAAAAAGGCTATACTGAAGAGGAAAAAATGCTTGCTCTTCGATTTGCAAAATCCACCGCAGTGCCTGGAACACAAGTTTCATACAGTCCTGCTATTTAGGATGGGTATTATAATTGCTAAGCAGTTTTAAAATGCAGCTGAAACAACGCAGCATCCTGTCTGGAAAGATGATCAGGCTATTTCATCTCAGCAATGAAAGGTAAGCATTTCTTACAGAACTTCAGGTTTAACAAAATCCATGTGACAATAATTTATTTCAGGTAATAATTAAAAAAATTCGAATTATGTAATACATGTTAAATTACATAGTGCCATTCAAGAATATGGTCAAATATAATTAAATAGAACGAATGTGTGGGACATAATTGTCGAGACTTATACGGTTAGCTTACGCTTGCAGTGACATAATAATTTTTATCTTTGTAACCTATGATGATTCCAAGTTGAAACATCAGTTCATTATATCACTAATTGAGGCGTACTATAGTATATTTTTTTCATTAAAATAGAACCCCTGCATTTTTAAATATGAATATATGAAAATTGTTTCACCATGTTTTTTTAGTGTAATTGAATACATGCAGAAAACAATATAAGCAATAAAAACTATCACATATTAAGAATGTATCACCCAATTTTTGTAAATTTATCTGGAGACGTTGATATATATAATTTTAATTGAAGCGGCGTGCTTACAAGAATATGATTTTTCTTCATGTTTGAAACGCCACTGACAGAAAACGAAAAGCACAGGACATATGAAACTCGGAAGTTTTAGTTAGCGCGGGAGGTAAAACAAACTCTCAAAATGTGTAAGAAATCTGAGTCGGTCGGGTTGAGTGCCTTGTTGATTTGATATGGAATGACCCGTTTATCACTTGCTGTCAGTTCACTTAACGATAGAAGAATCATAAACCGTAGTAAAAGCAGAAAGAGATATGTTATTAACTGGCTACTGGCATAACGTTCAGTCAAGTCAGTGGGATGTACGAGCTTGCTTGGTTTCATACAGTTTATCGAATCTGGATGCAAATTTTGAAACGGCAAGGCGCATCTAATTCTGGAGATTTTTTCTTGACCTACCTATATTTGGACTTGATCACTGCCATGGTTGAAAATTCAGTTTCACAATGATAAGACGTTGCGAAAAGCAGCGTAATGCGCAAGGCTTTCTTACTTAACTCTGGATACTCATACATCATGGAAGTCCAAAATTAAACAGTTTTGAAGAAAGAAATTTCATCTTCACTGTGTTGTCTGATGAAATCTCAATAAGCTGCTCCTCTTCTGCTGTGGAAGGTATTACTGAATAGTTTTCTTTTATCTCGAATATAATGCTTACTTTACAATTTCGGTACAAAAATCGATTAAATTCTCACGCTTCCCTTGATGAACACTGACGCCTCCCCAGGAAGGTGCGCTTCACAATTTGAAAAACACTATAGAGTATAGAATTTACTTTAAGGGCGTTGTAATATTCACTATTTTCGGATAACTATTACACTTTTACTACGTCACACTACTTTTGACCAATAAAACGGTACGAAAGGACGTCTTTCAACCAATCATGGCTGCTTATCGCACAATTTTATCGCATCCCTAGCATTTGTTTAATTTTATCGTGTCCCTAGCATTTTTTTATTTTATCACTACTCTAGCATTTGTTTCTATGTTTGACAACATTTCAAACTGCACTGGTCTGGACGTCAAAAAACAGAAAATTACAATCCACTCCAGTCGATGCACAGCACTTTCAAATATGACTCGCATTGGGATTCAAGAACAAGAATTAATAAAGATCACTGGTCATAATATGAAGAGCACCATTCGGAAATCCTGAATAAGTTGAGGGATACACCATGTACTGTACTGTACTGTACCTCAACTAGTTCACTTCTTTTACGCACACGTCCATTATAACATCAACTGAACCACCAACCACTAAAACATTCAGATTTGAAAATTGTACTTTCAATAATTGTTTCTTTTAAAATCATTCATGTTTATTTTTTATTTCATCATTGTTAATTAAAACATTTCTTGTTTATTTCATCATTCCTAATTAAAACGTTTGTAACACTTGTTTATATTATTTAGGTTATGTTTGTTATAGCTTCTGCTATATTATATTATGGATAGTCACGTATCAGAGATTGTTTAATACTAAGATTTATTGAAAATCATGTGTCAAGTGACATTGATTACTGGGATCCGGATGATTGAAGTGGAATGCAAATGTTATAATAAAAATGAAACTGCATCAACAAAGCCTTCTTGACTAGTAACCGTCCACAGAGTTCAATGGAGATTCCATACTTGGCACAACTGATAACAAGAAAACATAATCTTAAAACACTACCGCCATCTAGCGTAATGTTGAGATGGTACAATAATACATTTGAAGACAGTGTTCCACTGGCAGATTTATCGATAAAATCAAAACCTCTAGTGAGATTACCGTTGATAAAAATTAAGAAATGTCGGTAAATGCAAACTAAACTTACCTCATAAATTGATAAAAGCACTGATTTCTGGCGTTTTCTCAGTCCGTTTTGATATCCAAGCAATTTCACCCACACCTTACATACTACTGGTGACTACCTGTAAGAAATTCCTTTATATATCAGAGGTTGACTTTTTTTTTTCTATCTGCTTCTCCCGCGTATCTTATTCACCCGCCCTTACCTTATTTCACTATTTAAACGTCCGTGTTGATAGTTGTGTAGTTATCACAGCGTGCAGCTTTCCTCCACGATCCACAGTAACACTCAATTATGCAGGCGTGGTTTGAGAGCTACAATTACCACCTCACAAATTCCTAACTATTATAGGGTTGAATGTAAATGCCAAAATGCACGTTTCAAGTTTCAGTGACGCAGCAGTCTCTCCACACTCTAATCTGTTCATCGTCACTTCAAGGAACCGCAACAGTGAGTGGAATCTAGAATGATTATTCCTTGACACAGTATACGATAATTTGTAGGAATTTGGGATGTATTGTTCTTATCGGCATAGAAATACTTAAGATATTTTATTTAATAATTCAATTGAAATCCTCAATACAAAAATTGAATTGTACTCTGGTAAATTTCATGTTGGTTGAACTAGTTGGGTATCGTGCGTACCACGTCACAAGAATCCCATTGTTTTTTGTTCAGTGTTAGTTCGAAAAGAAATCCGAACATTGGCTTCTAAGAGTGAAGACTGCTAATGGTATGAAATCACACAAGAAGGGTTGGGTGGATGGTGGATTTGATTGGTTAGATCTTGATGCCTATGGATGGATGGATAGATGGATGGATGGATGGATAAATGGGTGAGTAAGTGGGTGCTTGAGTGGATGGATTGAATAGGTTGATAGATATGTTGGATGAACTGGTGAGCGGAGAGGTGTGCGAATAGATTTAATATCAGGTTTATTCAAAATTAAGAAATCTTCACTTTAGCTTTACTTGCACATATGATGAGTCTCACATTGTTTGGTCCGATATTTAGTTTGTAGTAAGAGGTAAATTTGATAGACATACATACATACATACATACATACATACATACATACATACATACATACATACATACATAGCCTACAGTACATACCACAGCTGTGGAGTAACGGTTAGCGCGTCTGGCCGCGAAACCAGGTGGCCCGGGTTCGATTCCCGGTCGGGGCAATTTATCTGGTTGAGGTTTCTTCCGGTGTCTTCCCTCAACCCAATATGAGCAAATGCTGGGTAACTTTCGGTGCTGGACCGGCATTATCACCTTCATCTCAATCAGAAGCTAAATAACCTAAGATGTTGATAAAGTGTCATAAAATAACCTACTAAAATAAAAATACGTACATATATATATATATATATATATATATATATATATATATATATATATATATATATATATGTTCAGTCAATGGGCAAGTCTTTCACTGCAAACCCAGCGTTCTCCAATCTTTCATATTTTCTGCCTTCCTCTTAATCTCCGCATATGATCACATACCTTTATGTCGTCTATGATCTAATATCTTCTTCGGCCACGAAATCTTCTCCCGTTCACCATGGTTTCCAGTGCATACTTCAGTAGGCAGATTCTTCTCAGGCAGTGACCCAACCAATACCTTTTTGTCTTTCTGATCAGTTTCAACATCATTCTTTTTTAACCCAATCTTTCCAACACAACTATATTTCTTATTCTGTCCACTTCACACGCGCCATTCTTCTCCGTATCCTCATTTCAAATGCTACTATTCATTTCTCTTCATTTCGTCGTAATGTTCATGTTTCTGCCCCATAAAATGCCACAACCTACACACAAAGCACTTCACTAGTTTCTTCCTTAGTTATTTCTCCAGAGGTCCACAGAAGATGTTCCTTTTTCTATTAAAAGCTTCCTTTGTCATTGGTATCCTCCTTTTGACTTCCTGGCTGCAACTCATGTTACTGCTTATAGTACATCCCAAGTATTTGACGTTGTTCACTTGCTCTACTGCCTCATTTAGAATTCGCAAATTTGATATAAAGGTTTTAAATGACACCACACTGAAAACATAGTTTTCGAATATTGAATCAGTTCCCTGATCTGCGTTACTACTTTTATGGAGGAGGGTTTTAAAGGAATGACACCTGTGGTATCGATATATTATGCAAAAAGAATTTTCATATCTTCAAACTCGCTTATTAAAAAATTAAGATCAAAATTTAAAAAAAAAAACTACACCGTTTTACAGTACTAGAAGGAGGTGAAGTAGAACAATTCATTGCACAAACTCTGACAAAACTTATTGACATTAACCTCCAGGAGAAGTAAAACGAATATTTTTCATCTGATGTACACTGGATTCCATTAATGACGTCTCGTTCTTTAGTCGTATTCACAACGAAATTACTTCTTCTACATCCACCCGTGCCGTGCACGTGCGGCTTGTATTCCGGTTTTGAGTGGTTCATGTTAGTGTAGCAGCCGTTTCTTCATGTTTTTTATGCTTAGCAAAAACGTATATGCCAGGCATACCAAAAACCTCAATAAAATCAAAGCTAACCTTTGACTAACCCTCGTTGATGTCATTGATATCCAACATTTTCTACCGAATTACAACGGTGATTATTAACAATAACCGGTTATTATGTAAATTCGCCTTTTGGGCATATTTACCAGAGGTCTGCATCGGACGTTTTGGCTCGAGCGCCAAGTAGTTCATAGCATAATCCAATAGGTAGCGCACATGCATGATGGGTAAAATTGTCACGAGCGATAAATCCTCGAACGGTATAAGCCGAGCGTTAGACATTAGTTCTTGTTACAGTGATGAACTGTGTAGTAACATCATAGCTGTTTATCATTTCAAAACGTTGCAGAGTTTAACTAACCTCTCCATAGTACAACTACAAAACTTGTTTTAAAATGTAATATAAATGTTGTAGGTATTTCCCCTCCCCCCCCCCCACACACACACAGGAAAGTTTTTGTTTTTGCCACATCTGATAGATGTTATTGGATGTAAATGTAATTATTATAAACGGAGAACACAATTATGATAATGCTAGAACTGTATCAAGTTTTATAGTAGTAATAATAATAATAATAATAGTAATAATAATAATAATAATAATAATAATAATAATAATATTCTCTAATAACACTAGCCTGCGAATTTCAACTTTGTGTTTGTTGCCTAAACTAAGTAATGTGATTTTATATAATGTCGATGTGCTGAATCCGAATTTTCAATCCATTTGCTTCTACCACGTCAAGTTTGTTTGCAAAATCACTTTAAATGTATTTTATAATTACGTGAATTTCATCACAAACTTTTTCATTTCACTTTTTTATTTCAAATTCAAAAACAATATTTGAAAGACAGAAGTTGCTGAAATCATGTATATGGTTGTTCATACATGTCACTAGAGTGTTTTTTCTTTGTTTTGTCTTGTTTACTTCACTATTGGATGTATAAATTAGCACAATGTATCACACAAAAAATTACACCACTTGCTTCTTAGTTGAGAAACTCCTCCTGTTCCTCTTTCTTTTATGTTTCTCTTCAGGTATTTCACGCTTTAACATCCAACAATAATCACCAAGCATACTGATGCTCCCTCGTACTTGGTACCTTCTTTCGAAATCCTGCAGATCCTTGTGAAATCGTTCATCTTACTCTTAGCTGAAAAATCCTAGATTTTCGGCGAAATAATCTAGCTGAGAAAACAGAAAATTTTTATACTCATGTTACAACCAAATTCCTTGTATGCTTCAAGCATGTTAGCCACAATGTTTCGATAATTAGGATCCTTGTTGCCAAGAAATTTTAAAACAACTTCACAAAACAACATCCATGCTGATATTTCTCCTTTTCATCCATACTGTTTTTAAATGCTGCACCAGACATATTTTCTTAGGTCAGGACCATTAAATATATATCTTCTATCAATTTGCTTCAGATAGTAGTGGAAATTTCTCACATATGTACTTAAAACAGCCTCCTTCCTTATTTAAAGCTTTTACAAGCTGTTTCATTAAGCCAAGCTTGATGTGGAGAGATGGCGGCACAACTTTAGAAGAACTCACAAGGTTTTGGCGCACAACATTCTTACAACCGACTTCCAAATTTTGTCGAGGTGGCCAGTCTTTCATAGTCCAGTGGTCAACTCGTGTCCTACTATCCCACAGGCAAATAATGCATGGAAATTTGGTAAAACCAGATTGTTGACCCAGCAACATAGTAAGAACTTTGAAATCATCACAAACTTGCCAGTTGTGTTCCTATAGTCTAGTCGCAATAACAGCAGTTGCAAATTTTTGTATGATTTTTTGAGGATCACTGAATAGGCAACGGGCATTGAACCGAAAATGTTTCCGTTATGAAGGAGGAAATCCTTTAAACTTCGCTTGGAAGCATCAGTGAACAGTCTCCATTCACTTAGGTCATAGTTTGGAAGTCCAAGTTTTAGCATAAATTCTTTCACATTACTGCAATATACAAGATTATCATCTTCGGAGAAAAAGTATTTAAAACCTATTTCATGTTGTCGGTACCAATAGAATGATGTTTGTTTAAGATTTTCTGGTCGCACAGGGATTGGTACATTAGGCACAGGTAAAATGGCTGACCGAACAACTGAATACACAATTTTATTTTTATGTTCAGAATCGTACCCCTTCACATCACAGGAACAAATTAGCAGTCATTACTATGGCAACTGAAATCTACATCGACATGGGGAACTATTAATAATGGAATTCCTCAAGGATCAATATTAGGTACCCTACTTTTTCTAGTGTTTATAAATGATCTTGCCCCCCTTATAAAAGATGTAGGTCATCCCATATTATTTGTAGATGACACAAGTATAGTAATTACAGCCAATAACTCCAACACATTCCAATCTTCAACAGAGGAAATTCTCTTCAAGATATGTGACTGGTTCTCAGTCAATAAATTAGTATTAAATTGTAACAAAACTAACATAATTCAATTTAAATCCTGTCCAAATTCAACGTCGCAAATTTCTAGCGCAATAATTAACAATAGATCCCTATTAGAAACAACAACAGCCAAATTTCTTGGCTTAAAATCGATAATGTGTTAAATTGGAAAAATCATATTAAAGAAATTACCCCCAAACTAAATTCAGCTTGTTTTGCTATTAGATCTATGCAAAAGATAGTAAATATCAATACCTTAAAAACAATATACTTTGCATACTTCCACTCGGTAATGAGTTTTGGAATAATATTCTGGGGAAATTCCACAGATAGTAACAATATATTTCTATTACAAAAAAGAGTAATTAGAATAATAGTAGGTGCCAAATCTAGGGAATCGTGTAGGACTATTTTAAAAAAACCACAAATAATGCCCATGGCTTGTCAGTATATCTTTTCATTAATAGTCTTCCTCGTATGTAATCGTGAAAACTTTGTAACTAATTCAACAGTTCATAGCATAAATACACGTCAAAAAAAATGACTTTCATACTCCATCGGCAAGTCTATCGTGCTATCAAAAAGGAGTGCGTTATATGGCAGTAAAAATTTTTAATAGCCTCCCTATCGATATGAAAAATGAAACTCAAAACATAAAATTATTTAGGGCCAAATTAAAGAACTACCTAATTTCTCACGCCTTCTATTCTGTAGGTGAATTCATGACATTCAATAACACTTCATGAAATTGATACTAAAACTATGTGTTGTACTAGTAGACTATATTGTAAATCTCGTCTGTATATATTTCATCTAGACTGTGACTATAAATTAAGATTTTATAATAGTATTAAGTTTTTTGACTTGTTCCATATTCTAGCTGTAAGCATGTATGAATACCATGGAATGTTAATAAATACAATACAATACTGCTCTCTCCAAACCATAGGTACTCCAAAAGATAGTGATGGTCTTCTCCAATTGATCAAATGACGAAGTTATTCAGTGCATAATCTACATACTTTGTGTGGTGCCCAAGCTTTACTTTGGTCTCCAAGTTTGATTCCAAAATAGGCATGGTATAACTTTTTCACAAAATCTGTAATTTTACATCTCTGCTTAGGCAATGTGTATATCCTACATGAGTTATATAACAAAAGTGGTCTGGATTATTTAGACATCCTCGATGCAACATGGTAAATACTTTCTTACTGAACTAAAAGCTTTCAACATTCTACTCCACAATGAAGCTTCAAACTGATTTCGTTTCGTTTCCAGATGAAACGCAGACTAATGAAATGTGAGAGAAACTAGACGAGTTGAGTTCAGTCTCTCACCAAGGAGTGGCTGACATTTTTATCTTTCACAAATAAAAATAATGACAAGGCTGCAGGTTATTTCGCCCTAACTTCTTTATGTGCTTGCACCCCCTATCTGCTAAGAAACATCCAGTGTCCTTGGTTTTCAATATAAACACCTTAAAAATATGTTGAATACATTTGGTTTTCATATTCTAACATACTAAACCTACATATGTTAAAGTATTACAGTTTAAATAATTACGCTATAAATTGTCGTAATATATTATACGAAAATTAAAATAACAAAAAAATGGTACGTGATAGGAACTTTTTGGCTTTGAATTTGATTTCGGCATGCTAAAAATACCCTAAAAACATTAAAACTTTGGAGGCAGGAATTTCATCGCTTACTAGTGTAATTAGTGTATCAATCTTTGCGTCTGTAACAGTTGTGCAGCATGATTATTCGTTTTATTATATTTTCTGTGACGTTATCTCTATACTAATATTGTTATTAATCTACTGCTATATCAATAGTATTTTGTAAAACGTTTCTACATTGTCGGAGTATATAGGCGGAACACTATGTACGGACCTATCATATTATTATATACTAGCCGTACCCGTGCGCTCCGCTGCACCCGTTAGAAATAAATATAAAGTAATTACATAATTAAAATAGGACATTTGATCCAGGGAACATTCGTGTTTGATAGAAGGATAAATCGTTTAATATGTTACTTAATTTAAATTGCATCCAAATAATTAAAATGCGATCATTTTGGTCCAGAGACCACTCATTGGTGCAATGACTATTCCTTTAACACGTTTCTAATTTTTATTACATGCAACCATGGTTTAATGAACATTGACATCATTTAGATTTAATGTGTATACTTTATTTTACTTGTTTTAGGTTTCCATTGAATTATGGTAATAACTTAATTTTAACCCTTGTTTTCTACGTATTCAGTAAATGGCGTTTGGCCCACTATGGTTCTGAATCCTTCAAATAACTTAAATTATATTATATAATATTGCATTACATATATTATATTATATTATATTATATTACATTACATTACATTACATTATATTATATTATATCAGAAGTTACTGTAATAACGTTATAGCATTATGTCCATCTAGAGAAACTACACTTTCCAATGGTGAAATAATAATTAATAATACAAATCGGTTAATTTAGCTTCCGATGTTACTTCATACAAACACAGAAACATTCTCTGTAGGCTATCTTTCATAGCTTTCGATTGTTGCTGTCCAAGGCCCCTTATAGACGAAGTCATTTTTTTTTATTTCATTGTACGGCCTTAGATGGCAGTTATTTTAATTTTAAAACTTATTTATCTCATTAAATATCAGTTCTATCAAAATTTGTAAAGGAATAGAACTTATCGCAAATTATTTTTAAAGAAACTTTTGTTATGTAACATTTTTCACAAAAATCAATAATAAGCGAGATATTTCGATTTATTTAATTCAGGCCCCCTTATAACCCCCCTTTTAAATAATGTATTTTGAATGCCATATAGCCTAAAATCTAAGTTACAATGAACATAATTTATATTCCAATTTTCATCGAAATCCGTTCATCCAGTATCGCGTGAAAAGGTAACAAACATACAGACAGACAAACAGACAGACAGACAGACATACAAACAAACATTTCAAAAAAGCGATTTTCGGTTTCAGGGTGGTTAATTATATGAGGGGTCTAGTATCAAAACCTACCACATCCACTTTGCTACATTTTGAGAAAAATGAGAAAAACGTGCAGTTACTTTGATATAAGATGTATGTGGCTCTTCTTTAGCAGATGATTGGGGTTCGTGGAAATCTACTGAAATAATAAGATTCAGAAAATCGTGCTCCCCTAATTAATTATATTTTTGACAGTTTATAATGGATATGGTTGATTTTGATATATCACCCATAAGAACATGTGTTAAATAACTAATAATTTTCCTGTTAACATGAATAAGCTTTTTTTCTAGTTTTATTGAGTTAAAAACAGTTTTTTATACAACGCCTTTATCATGAGGGTTAATGAATTGCTCAGTCTTGCTTCTTCCTCAGTTACTCCAGAATTTGGACACAGGCCTACACATAAAATAATGTTCATTTTGAAGCTTTTTGAAATTTAAAACACAGGTTTCACACAATACCTTCATCATGGGGCTTAATGAATTGCTCGGTGTCGCAGTAATCTTCCTCTACTTCTTCCTCAGTTACTCCAGAATTTGGACATAGGTCTACACATAAAATAATGTTTATTTTGATGCTTTTTGAAATTAAAAACACAGGTTTCACAAAATGCCTTCCTCATGGGGCTTAATGAATTGTTCAGTCTCGTAGTAATCTGCCTCTGCTTCTTCCTCAGTTACTCCAGAATTTGGACATAGGCCTACACATAAAATAATATTCATTTTCAAGCTTTTTGAAATTAAAAACACAGGTTTCACACAATGCCTTCATAATGGGGGTTAATGAATTGCCCAGTCTCGCAGTAATCTTCCTCTGCTTCTTCCTCAGTTGCTCCAGAATTTAGTACATTCGCATAAAATTTCAAGCGGTCGTCTTCTTGCCATTTACTTCCAAAACGTTTCTCCAACAGTGGATATTTTGAAAGTGAAGATTCTGAGAGGATTTTACAACGTTTGCAGCAACTTCTTTCCAATTATAAACATTTCAATCTCTTCCAATCCGGCACACCTTGCCATACTTACCGATAATGTTGATATAATGTTGGGTTCAAAATCTCCTGTTCCTTGCGTACTGCTGTTTCTATGAAACCAAACATTCTATCTGCTGGTAAAAATGACTGGCCAGTAACGGGAAAGTGAAGTTCCATCTCAGTGATGTTCTCTAGTGACTTAGATACTAATCAAGTTGCTGCCATTGAAATCATAGTCATGTTCTCATTTTGACCGGTGCAGCCGTCTGAAAAGAGTCGTATTTTCCGTATTTTGGCTGAATCCACTTTCTGCAAGCTGTCATAAATGGCTAAAGCTATTTCACTGGATCCTCTAGACCTCTCATTTTCAGTCCAAACATAGCACCTAACATTATTTATGCCTAGCTGTTTGTTAGGAAGCATCGTCACAAAACCGAAATTGTGTAGGTAAAGTTAACTGCTATAGTATGCTGACTGATCCTCTGTTTTGGGTATTTTTGGGTTTTCACAATCAACACCAAAGTTACCTCGTCATCTGTGATCCTGTTTAACAACTGATGGAAAGATTTTGCTCCTTTCTTATGAACTTTGAGCTGAAGGATAAAAGATTGCTTCTTTTCTTCATCTTTTTCCATTTTTGCTTGATTCTTCAGTCTTACACAGGTTGAACAGATGTCGGTGCTTGGTTTTCCAAATCCAACATTGAAATTGGTATTGAAGATCTTGCGAAAATATGACTCTTTTACAGCGGTATCATTGGAATACATCCGCCACAGCTTCTTCCTACTCAAAGATGGCGGTAGATACTGTCTTTTTTTAAGATCCTCGACAATAATGGCTCTCCATCCCTTTAAATGACTGTATGAATGTTTTGATTGCATCTGCTTTTCAAGGAAAAGCCTTTTCCTTCTGATTATCAGCACGGTGTTCATATCGGAGCTATGAATAGGGTAGAAGTAGAGAAATATTAACTTTGTACAAGAAAATGAGTTCATTAGAACTAATACTTTCAATGCAATGGGTATTATCATTCTTATGTTTTCTCCGAATTGGACATCTCTCAGTGCATTGTATTGAACTTCCTGAATATTTTGTTTATGTGAGCTGGTCTAGGGTCAAGGATGTGTACATATTATGTGCCAGCGAAATGTTCCTGCGTATGAGTCAGAGTGTCTTCGAAATTAAAAAGCAGGCAAAATTGACCTTGCAATGTTATCGTCATGTTTAGTACGATGCCACTATTTATACGTAAAATGTATGTGTTCGTGAAAGAATTAACAATACTATGCGTAAGAGTACAGTATTTATCCTGTAATATTATTATTCACTTTATCTTTTGTGTGATTTTATAGCATATTTTCATGAATTCTATGTAGTAATAAACCTGACTGTAATATTGTCATTAATGTGGAAACATTTTAAAGCATAGAAATATTAATTTCATATTTTAATCGTCTACCAATTATTACGCTAATTCTAATGACTCAATAACAATATTTAATTACATTAGTTCATTTTTCGTTAAAAAACGTAGACAGTGAGCATTTTTAAGCCGTGGACAGTTTCCTTCTTACAAGACTTATTTCAAAGCTACACCGCTTATGAAAAATATTATTAATAATATTTACCTGCCCTGTACGATGGTAATGTGCAACAATTGATTCCACTCGTCATCTACCAACAGAGTTGCGGCAAACACGAACACAGATCTTGTTTTTTCTTAAGAAGTAGTGTAAAGAAACCTTCTTTTCACTTGTGATCTTGCGTCTAATGCAGTCATTTACAGATACATACTTCAAAATGAATGCATCTAGGCCTCTTTTTTTCTTTATTGGAATAGAATGCAGAATTTAATCTGAGTATATCAGCCTCAGAAAGTTCAGAACATTTCAAAGCCTTTGATTTTGTTTTATGGTCGCATTGTTGGAAAGTCGGCGGTTTTAATGTGTACCTGCAATCCACAAATCACATGCTGTAGCATCAACAATGGAACATTTTATAACAATTCTAAACATGGCACGTGACTTGATATTTTCAATTATCGTACACCAATGAAAAGAAACGTTTTCTTAACTTTGCTTTCTCTTCGTTGTAGTGCTCCATTTTGAATGCCGAACGGCCTTTTCCCGTGATGTTTTCGGTGTAGTTAGTGCAGGTGACATCTTAAACAACAATACTGTAACAACTGACTCGCATGTAATGTTGAGGAACCGATAAAACTGAGCTCACGCGATTAAATAACTTCCAGTCATTTGTGAATGGATGTAGCAGGTTTTGAAAGTGAGACATCGAGTATTTTCCTTGGATGTAGCAGGTTTTGAAAGTAATTCCAATTTTTACTATGCATTATATATGGGTTGTAGTTAAAATTTGAAAAAGCCAGCCAGTGCATATAGTAGGTGTTAGAAAGTACTCCAAAATACACAAGGAAACTCGATTTAAAAAAAAAAAAATGGATATGGCAGGTTTTGATACTAGACCCCTCATATATGTTAGGACCAATTATTTTTGGAAAATCGAAAATTACCAGAAAAGTTTCGGCTACAGATTTATTATTAGTATAGATGTGGTAAATAAAATATTGAATAATTATTAATTAGCAATAATAACTGTATATCAAATTTTTTCATACCATTTTATTTATAACTTTATGTTCGTGTTTTGGTACGTTCCATTGGCTGTTCCAGTAAACATTTGTCATAAACGCAGAGAATAAAGCATTATTTTTACCGTGTGAGCAAAACATATGAAGAGCACAGGAAAAGAACGTGCTTTGTCCACTTCATCAAATTTTTCAGGAGAGCAATTTCAAAGTTTGAAACCGAATTCCATGGCCACTAACGGAGATATTAATGAACACTTAAGTCAGTATGAAAGAACAGGTTATCTGAATGAATTTGAATTTATGTTTGCATCCTTATTTTTGAAAATTGTAGTTTTATTGATATTTACGTAAAGTAATGTCATAAGTTACAGGGAAAAAACGTGTTTCTTATGTACGGAGGAATTAATTTTAGATTAAATATTACAAGTAAAGCTGTTTTCTTCCGGGAACGTGTTTGTATGTCTGTTTGTGCGTATTGTGTGTATAGATATTTTGAATTAACATTCAGAATTTCAAAATCACGGGATTGACAAACCTTTAAATGATAACATAACGTTAAACATTTTCTCTTTCCTTTTTTAACTTTTTCTGTAATGAAGTGGAGTGGGGCATAATAATAATAATAATAATAATAATAATAATAATAATAATAATAATAATAAAGATCACTTTTGTCACAAAATGCGCAGGGCCTCATAAGAATAAAACAAGATCAATTCTGTCCCAAAACACACAAGGTATAATAATAATAAAGATCACTTTTGGCTCAAAATACACATGAACTAATAATAATAAAAATCACTTTTGTCCCAAAATGCACAAAGCCTAATAATAATAATAATAATAATAATAATAATAATAATAATAATAATAATAATAATAAAGATCACTTTTGTGCAATTTTGTCCCAAAATGCACAGGACATAATAAATAATAATAATAATAATGCTCACTTTTGACTCAAAATGCACAGAGCCTAATAATAATAATAATAATAATAATAATAATAATAATAATAATAATAATGATCACTTTTGTTCCAAACTGCACAGGACCTAATAACAATAAAAATCACTTTTGACCCAAAATGCACAGCCCAGTCTAGTGTGGAAGGTTTGTGTAAAACACTCTATCTTCGTGTCCACGAAATTCCTTCAAAATCTGGAGGTCCTAATACTTTTCCTTCGATATTACCAGAGAAGTTTCTTTGTTAGAAATAATGTTACCGATATTTAAATTATTAGCGGATATAAAATAAATTATTCAAAATAATTTGTGTTTTGCCTCTGTAAGCAGGACATGGGTATTCTTCAGATTGTTGCTCTCGAAATCGCAGTGAAGCTTTCACCACCGATGAAATCCTAGTTCCATTGTACATATCAAGATGTTGAATGAGGTGAGGGTGTTCTTTTGTGATGATTACCCCTCTGATGGGCCTTGTAAGAAATGAATATTTCCTCAAATATTTCTTCTGCAGAAATGACTCCCAACTTCCCATCATATCTTGATTGAACACCACAACATCAAAAGGCGTAGGTTTACTTCGAGCTTGTACCATGATCCGCACCCAACCCATTGGAAGTTCTGCTACTGCTTTTGTATTAGTTAGTCCTATATTTTATTACATTCCATAAACGAATGTTTCATTCTGTTCATAAGTTTCAATTCGTTCACAAGATAATTAAGATACTTCAGAACAATATATTTCTTGCTCTGAACATGAATCACAAAAATTTTCAAGATATCCGCTTTGTTGTCCATTATTCCTGTCACAAAGTGATTTAAAAAGGATACGACTTCATTGGCTCCTTTTCTACCATTATCTTCAGTACAACTAAAAAACACTGAAGTTTCATCTGAAATTTGATGAATATTGAAAGAGTAAACAGATAATTGCCTTCTGTAATACTAATAGACATCATTGATACTACTGTAAGGTAAGCATACATTTTTTTCGTAGTCCATGAAAATTGCTTCTGTTTCTTCAAACTTCCGACTTCTTAAACGAGCATTCCTCTTTCTGGTATAAAATATTTCAACTTTGAGTTTATGGAACTTGTTGTTACTGGTGATCTTATTAATTTATTCCAAAACTTGTTTCTTCATGTTGCCATCTAAATTATTTTCAGTCAGTCTTGCATTCAGCACTTCCATCTCAGCTGTGTACTTATCATATGCATGTATCACTCCTTGGATATCCAAATGCTATATTGAATTTGGTGTTGAACATTATTCTGTATGTTTCATATGAAATTATTAAATTTTGGTATTTTTTCTTGAACATTTCATACATCTTTTTCACTGATAGTTCTTCTGGGAGATACAATTTATTGGTCCTTCCATTGCTGTAATGACTGATCGCTTTCGATAAACTGGAATTATTGTAATGAGCCCAGTCATATGTAATGATTGTTGATTCCAGTCTTCTAAATCATTAAATTGCCTTATAATACTTGATCTTTCTTCAGCACTTACTTCCTCGAAACACTTTAACTAACAGTTGCAGTCTTCTCCTACTTCATGTGATTGAACCCTTAATTTCTTCATGACTGCAGTCATTCTCCCTCGTACTTTCTTTTTCTTAACACTGTTAGAAGTCGAAGGTCTCTGAGTTCCATCCTCAGATGAAGTACTCAACATTCAATAATATAATAATATTAAAATTTAAGTGACAAATTTACAACACTTATATTTCTAAACTGAATTTCTCAAACTAAAAAGATTTATACTTGTACATAAAGTTTATGCAGCAAGAACGAATTTTCTCATTATAACAATAATGAAAAACAATGGAATATTATTTTTACTCCAATTCCCTTCTTCCTGCTATAACATGCATGCCAATCCGTAAGGAAACTAAAAATTAAATCACAGAAACAGTGGACAGAGCACATTATTTCCCTGTAGTGAGAGGACTTAGCACGTTCTTTCCCTGTACGCCAAATCTAAAATCTCTTGTAGCACTTCGACTATTCACATTATCACATTGGTCGATTAATAACTTTAAACTACATGGAATCCTGCATCTCATAGCATGCATAACTCATTTTTGAAAAAAAGTGGACAAAGCACGTCCTTTTCCTGTGCTCTTCATATGTGTATCTTATTTGTCGCCTTCCATACAAGATAAGACATGTCGGTGAGATGACCTTGTACTCTGCTTCTATTTATTACGAGCGTATCTCACTCGAGGGTGCGACACTGGACCGAGTTCAAGCGAGCGATTTAACTCCAATGCAGCACTCTGATATTTATCTTAACATACTATATACATACTGTACTTACTAGGATATCATGGAACGGGTATGATGTACTGAATGAAAACACAATTTCAAAACGTGATAGCGTTAATGGAATAGATTGTGCTAATGCCATTAACATTTGAAGTCTTCGGGAGTAAATAATGGTAATCCTGACATTTTATATTTTCAGTGTTTTTCGTGCAAACAGTTATATCCAAGAAGAACTTTCATTTTCTTCATATAATACATGAATCTACAGTGAGTTGGCAGTAGGCTACAATACAGGCTCTATTTTATAACAATCCACATGCCTCTGCAGTAAATAATCACAACTCTCAAAAATGTTACAAAGTGTTTAAAAATGCTTAAATGTAAAAAATGATAAGCCACATATCACATTTTATACAATTTGCAATAAATATGGTGTAATGTTGAAATTATAAAGAGATACATGTTATTAATAATTTTACTATTAGTCATACTAATATATAACGAAATAGTATTTTTATAATCATTTACACCTCTGCGAAGCAATTGCACGAATCTTTGACACTTGTATCAATAGGCACTTTACATGGCCTCCACAATCTTCGGATCTCAATTAGGCCGAAATTTAGTTATGTGCTTATCATAAAAAATGAATTTTCGTGGTACAGCCAACAACTCTACAGCAACTGAAAGAAGTTATGTCGCAAAAAATTGGGATCATTGCAAGACATTGTCCGTAAAATGTAGTGTATGGTACTATCACAGATAGAATGATATTTGCTAAACAAGAGAACGCGTACATATTCCCAATGTTTTATGAAATGAAATCCTGTTATTTGCGCAGCACAGGGATGTTTTATAATATTTTGAGGTTAATATTTCTCTTTCATTCGTGATGTGTACTGAAGCCAGTTTTTGATCATTTTTTAGTCTTCTTAAAGAATACATTAACCTGGACTTTCTGCGTAAGTTCGTGTACATCTCCATCATCATTATCACCATCATTGTCATCATCACAGTCATCACCAGCATCATCATGATTTTTTACCATCATGATCATCATCGCAAACAAGGTTTAGGCTCCAATTTGAAAATTTGGTCATTCCATCTTCTAAGGCTTTCGTAATAGATCTTTCTACATGATTATTCCATTTAAACCTCTATCAACGAATATCGTCCATTATATTGTTTACTCGTGTACTGGTTAGATTTATGATCGTGCGGTGTATATCCGACGAAAAGTCTCAGGAATCTCATTTGTTGTGCTTTTTTTATTTTGCGCAAGGTGCACAAATCTTAAGATCCAAAAAAGACAGTCATATCCCAGTTCCGCTCCAATGTCACGTTAGGAATTCTGTGGTGCGCAGTGAAAGGGACATATATTGTCATAAACTACAAAGTACAAATTTTGAGTAGAGCAAAAGTAAAATTTGAAATGAGGACCAACATCATTTGAAGCTTTGTATAATTATGGAAGAGGATAGACTATGCCCTTTATACCGTCTGAAGAAGTACATTTCTTGTATCCACGTGGAGGGCATAATTCAAAACCACCAATTTGTGACTTACATCCTTCTTACTTCGCACCGTCAATTTGTTAAAGTATTATTGCTTCCAAGTCTGACTGTTAATTTTACACAATTTGGGTTCAAAACAGAGCTTAAATATGTCAAGAAATATGCTATCTGTTTCTATTGCCGGGAGATTTATCTCCACTTGTATGCCAGGAATTGAGCTCGGGTCAGGTGAATTTTTTGCCAGAAAGGCAATCACTTGATTAAATAATATAGGCCTACTTGTAATAATAATAATTCATATTCCAGGTCCATCACGGATGTTTACGGATTTCTCCAAGAGTGGCTGTCGTGACTTCCTGCAATTCTTACGTGGTGAGTTACACTTCTTCGTATTATTCTTGTTTCGTTTGCTTCTACTGTTCAGTAGTTGTAATTTATAATTATTTATATACTAGCCGTACCCGTGCGCTTCGCTGCACTTGTGGTTTCAAAGAATTCAAGAGTTCAGTTGGATAAACCATAGCCTATTCACTATCTACAGTTGTATCGAGAAAAATGATATATTCTTGGACTTTGTAATAGCTACTAGATTACATGAATGTTCTAGATTTTACCTTTCATAATATATCAACAACGTAATTTCTGTTATTTTTTTCTTGGTTCCATGCAAGCTGAAAGTCGATGTTGAATATAACAGAAATAAACAATTGACTACAGAAGATACTATTTTAATATACAGAATGAGTAAAAAGTATGGAACAATGTTTGTAACATTCTTATTTCTAACGTTATGAAGAAACTATTTATACAAAAGTTATAGGGTATCAAAGAAGTAATATTTTAAACATGTTTTCAAATACTATGTTTTTCATTTATAAAGGGTGTGCCAATGAGTCTGTTTTTTTGAATGGCATCATGTACTTATTTCCCCATTTTTGGATTCGTCAGATCTCAGTACGCGCGAAATCATATTTTTTCGCCATTTATAAACTATTGTTTAGTAAAAATTACCTCTTTTGATGACAATGTATGTAGTACTGAAGAAAGGGAAATTTTAATACTTCAGTACATCAATTTGAGGAGGCTTTTGATTAAACAATTGCAGACAAAAGTAGAAACAAGTGAATAGAGCTAATAAAAGCCAATTAAATAACAATTTTATAGTATTTAAATTTATAATTTAAGAAAGATACATTGTAGGACATGCATCACTGAAATTTAACTGCAATAGTTATACCTTACAATACATGAAATAAAACCCATTAAATTAGCATTGTTGTGTTGTGTCACGTGTTGATTTCAGTCCACAAAAGGTGCTCAAAATGGCCCCCATTTACTGCCCGATAATGCATAAGTCTGTATTTGAAATTGTTTAATGTTCTCAGCAACAATGTTCGACTGATCTGCTGTATTTCATCCCTAATTTTTCGTTGTAAGTCTCCTAAGTGTCGTCGTCGGTCTTTGTAGACTCTTCACTTCAAATATCCCCATAACAAGACATCTAATGGGTTCAGATCAAAGGATCTTGGCGGCCACTCAATACTTTCTCTCCTCTCCATCCATCTTCCAGGAAATACTTGATTTAAATAATTCACCACCTCCCTTCTATAATGTGCAGGGTCACCATCTTGCTGGAATAAGATATCATCTTGAATTCCTCCTCCTTCTCCAGGGAATAAAGTAACACAAGCTAGAATTATTTCATTCTGCAGAAGATTCAAATGCAGTTCGGAATTTTAGTTGCCATCAATCAAAACTGGGCCTATAAATCAGCCATCAATTATACCAGTCCACACACTTATTTTTTGTGGATGTTGTGTACGATGTTCTGTCATCCAACGGAGACGATTTACATTACCGTTTAGACAGAAAGTAGCTTCATCGGAGAAACAAACAAGGTAATATCTGGTTGAGCATGTCCATGTCTTTTAGGGTTTCAGCAAACTCAGTACGTCTATGAAAGTCATCTTCATTGAGTTCTTGCAGAAGATGTACCTTGTATAGGTACCATTTGTCTGCCTTCATGGTCAACTGCAAGCTGGTGAGTCGATAAATGTGGGCTTTCTTCTATTGCTAATACAATATCAAGAGCTTTTTCATCTGTAATTTGTTTTGGCCTTCCAGACTTTGGCTTATTTTTAACACTTCCAGTTTCATTGAACTTTCTTAACATTTTAGATACTGTAGAATGAGTAATTCTCCTCCCTGGTACCTTGTTAACATGTTTCGACTTATTTTGGGTCATCTTCGGAACATGTTTCGATTTATTTTGGGTCATCTTCAGAAGAGTTCTGAAGATGACCCAAATTAGATCGAAACATGTTAACAAGGTACGTTAAAATTTAAAACAAGAAAGTTCTTATCATACATATTCCGAAGTGATGCAGTGTTAAAATTTGTGTAATCAAGATGCACTTGTTTCTGTTAGCTTTTGTCTGCAATTATTTAATCCAAAGCCTCCTCAAATGATGTACTGAAGCATTAAAATTTCCCTTTAAAATATGATTTTGTACGTACTGACACCTGAAGAATCCAAAAATGGGGAAATAAGTACATGATGCCATTAAAAAAAAACAGACTCATTGGCACACTCTTTATAATTGAAAAGCGTAGTATCTAAAAACATATTCAAAATATTCCTTCTTTGATATCCTACAATTTCTGTATAAATAATTTCTTCATAAAATTAGAAATGAGAAAGTTACGAGCATTCTTCCTTAATTTTACTCACCCTGTATTAAGTCTTACTTATACATTCCACATTCCCAAAGAGAAGAAAACTAGAAAGTCATGGGTTTTAAAGTGCATATAAAATACAAAATCAACGTTAAAAATGCACGAGTTTGTTCCAGTTATTTCATTCCGGAAGACTACGAAAGAGACTTAAAAATGAACTTCTAGGGTTACCAATAAAAAAGAAATTAAAGATAAATTTACAATTCGTCCCGATTTTTCCGGAACCATGCCATTATAGAGCTAACGTCCCATGTTGCTGATGAAAACCCTTCGGGACGCCAAGTTGTCCCGGTTAAAGGCCACTTTAGCGTTGATTCAATGATACGAAACTTAACTTATAGCGTCTTTCACACAAACGTTCTCATCTATGAATGACGCACCGAAGCTGTTCTTTTTGCTGCCGGTTTGGCTTTGCATTCGATGCACCGTGGAAAGCGAAACACATAGTACCGCATCTTGATAATGATGATGATTAATGGAGAAATGGTAGGAAAAACAGGAGTACACTGCAAGTACTTACAAGAACTACCATGAAATTTTATTGTCAAATGTTGATGACAGTGTAATAGTAACTTTGATTGACGAGAGTTAATCTAGTCGTGATCTAGTTCCAAGACGAATAGGAATGTGAATGGGAATTCTTAATTGTTTAACATCTATTTTAAACTAAAGTGATCAGTAGGGTAGTCAGTAATGATAAGGAAGCATATATATGAAATAATAACATATTTAAGAAACAAAGACTCGCATATCGTACAGTACTGTACTCCAACCAGGAGAAAGTCTCAGGGGAATGAGACGCAGCGGGGTAATGCTGTGAATGAATGTTGATGTCATAAGGTCACACACGTGGGCACACATCTCCATTGGCTAACTCTCAAAGCACAAACGATAACATTGATATACATATTTATACTACCCTAGTTACATAATTAGATCACGTTTAATCTCCTGGTCTTTTAATCCCTCCATACAGGAAATAACATATACAGGAGAGCACATGTTTTTTAACTGACGTTATAACGGTAATATTATCTATCTACTTCGCTCCAATAGATGACGCAATAGTAAGCACATTCCTTTCACGGTTAATCTCCTGGTAGGAGAACAGTAGGGACTGCAATATACTGTATAAACATTGAACCAATGTTTTCAATTTATAGCTATATCATATTAGTAACAATCCATAGGCAATTCAGTCCCGTCCTCTTCTCTCCATAGAGTCATAGACTATATTATCTTGTAGGATATAGGGACACGGAGCTGGGATGCGGGCAGTAAGGTACATATTTTCAGTCTCCGTGAAGAAGTCTTCATAATCGAATTTGGAGAAACATGTAGGAAGAACTTTGGTATCCCTGATGATAGAGTTAGGACCTTCAGTACTTGATATTCTAATAAGCATTGGCATAGTCTCCTTGGAGAAATCGTTTAGGACTGTGTTGTTTCACGTATCATAAGTTGAGATAAAATACCCGTGTGTGCTTTTTTTTTTCGAATGTGGTCGTGCCACGGATTTTTATCGTGCTAATAAATCTGGCAGCATCACCGAGTTTACACCCACAGACCTCAGGCCTGAAATCCGTTTCAGCCAGATAGATGGGAGACGAAATAAACATAAAAGTCAACATGGAGATGTGACCGCCACACAACGATTGGTCATTGCTGTACATAGCCGATATCTTCTTCTTTTTTTATTTATAAAATATGAAAATATTATCCGACATAATTGCTATTCTTAATTATTGACTCTAAAAACGAGATTTCCTAATATTGTTTTAGATTTACTTTCATAGTACTTATTTTGTCTTCCTTTGTGGAGGAGATATTTCGTGTGTATTATACTTATCATGTATTACAGGTATTTTTCAGAATTTTTTGCGAACACACACAGATATATATATATATATATATATATATATATATATATATATATATATGCCATCCTAGCATTTTAAACAGGTCGTTACTACGTCGAAAATCGTGCGTAATTGCCTTTTTATGGCACGCGTACCATATAAAGCAATGACGTATTTGCTATGACGTAATACCGGAACGCTTGCCATAATTGTATGTTTGTTATCGTTTCTACGCGCGAAGTAACAAGAACTGAAATGCAGGACAGAAGGTAACGTATCATATATTTCCGATCTTTAACAATTTTGTATCATTTTTGTAATATCACATAAAACAGTTCTGTGGTTCAGAGAACAAAATAAAGGGATATTTGTAACATAACTTGCAAGGTCATCCATTACTCTTTACTCAGTGCCAAGTCCAGGCGCAACTAATTGATACGAACATATGAAGACAATTTCTGCAGTGCTTGGGAAAAGTGACATAAGTCAGTTTCCACAAACCTTTTTTTTTTTTTTTTTTATAATTTGACAACTTACGGAACATCTGCTCGCTTGGAAAAAGAGACGTAAGTATTTCTCCCATTACAATAATTCATACAGAAAAAAATCAAATCGACATTAACCATTGTGAGTTGTCAATAAATTATCAAAAAAGGTTTGTGAAAACTGACTTATGTCACTTTTCCCAAGCACTGCAGATTTGTCAGTTGTAGATCCCGAATTGAATTTCTTTCCTACAATTTATAATAGTAAGATGCCATAAAGTGTTGTATCCAATTCGTATGACACTCGTGAAAATTGTCGCACTCACTATCGTTCATGCGACAAACATTCATTCATGCCATAATCATTAAGATTATCCAGTTGTTGCATAAATAACTATTATTGTGTTTTGTATAACAGATTTTGTTACATTATTAGTTACAATGATTGAAATGAACATATGTGCGTTAATAGAAACTGTATCTTAGTAGTCATTTCTTATGACTTGCATGAGGAAAGAGAAGAAAGGAACTTGTTTACTTCGCCGTTTACCTTTACTTATGTAGACAATAATAAGAACACGGCATATGCTAGTATGATAGAATGAATGTTGAGTGATAACGGGGACATAGATTCATGGAGGAAATGTGTTCCACAAATACTTCGCCAACCACAAATGTTAGAGAATCAGCAATCGAACCTGAGTTTCATTGTTAAGGAGCCTCTAGATATCAAGAAATCAATACAGTTTTGTTTTTTTATGCCTGTATTCATTCATCCAATTCAACAAGAAGGTTGCATTCATTCTATGAATTATTGGGTAATGGAAAAATGAGGTACGAAACTCATATGAGTGAAGCTGTTTCCATCTTTGAATGTATGAAAAAGGTAATCTGATTATGACCAATAGACACTGTGTCACCAATATAATTAATCACTTGCTTTACAAACGAAAGAAACAAATAGAAGAATATAGGTATCTATATAGAATACAACACTTAAAGAAACCCTGTCACTGAATGAGATGACTCCGGGCAAAGTTTATCGGACATTTCTCATTCATGTCAAATCTCCGACATCTCCATCATAATTGAAGCATTGTTGGCTGCTTTGGCGCTATGCACTGGCGTGGGTGTCGTATCCTTAAAAATTCAACTCTAAAGGGAGCATAATAAGTCCTGTAATTGTATCTCAATTGTGTGCAGGTTGATCCCATCCATCCGTTCATTTATGAGCCTGCGAAATGTGAATATCTTTTATCGATCACAGGAAAAACACTCCTGCATAGAATAAGAAACACTTCTATAAAAGATATTTGTCACATATAAACCGAGAATTATGTACAAATATACGACATATCATATTCTAAATAAAGGATGGGTGATTTAGAGAGTTGCAAAGATGGCAATGCAAAGTAAGTTATAAGAGAAAAGACAGCCAGGAAAAATAATTATAATGAATGACTTGAGAGGGCATATTTTCTCCTAAGTGACTGCTACAAAACAGTGACAGTCTTTGTGAAAAACAAATATATTTTTACTGAAATACTTCTACAATCATGCGATTCCTGTCTGCATGTGTTCTTAGGCAAGGTACTCTTCGAAATCTCCATTGTAATTGACGCAGTGTTGGCGCTATGCAATGGCGATAGTGCCTATCCTTCCCCATTATGTTCTCAGCCACTAGCTAAGTTCAGAGATTCGTCTTAATTTGACTGTCTTAGTGTTTCATTATGCTTCTAATGACACAACTGGATTGAAGAAGACTGAATAGCAAGAAGCCGTGAACTATCTCAATAATTGAGAGTCCAGTGGAACACACAACTCAGCATTATGCGGCACGCAGTCTGAAGGTTCAAACAATCTTAACTGCTGTAGTATCGACTTCTTAGAAGATTCTTCTCTTTCTATGTTTTTTTTTATTTAATACAAGGCTGTAGAGTTTATCTTTAGCCGTGATAATGACAACTTGCAATATTCATAATTTGGTGTGAAACAAGTAAACAAATAAACGAACAGTGAGAAAAGTACATAAATAGATCACCTCAGCAAGAATTATGGAATATATATATATATATAACATAAATGGAAGAGTAACAAATTTTATGTTTGGAGGGCCATCATCTTCTCTCTTGCTTCCCAATACTTCTCTACCAGTGTTGTTTCATTAGTAACATGTAGTATAATGCCATTATATGTTACATAACCGTTTTCCTCGTAATACTTGTGAACAAATTATACATTTAATATTCTCATCATATTGACAGCAAAAAAATGCGTCCTCCCATCCTACTTGGAACTTTCGTACATGGTTTTGAGAGAGACATATGCACTCGCAGGTCAGAGACAAATACAAATGGAACGGAGTTTGACTCCAGTGAGTGAGAGTGAGTTGGCGGAGGTTAGAAGCAAGCGAAATGCACAGCTATCACTGCGAGCCACAATGACTCGCGAGTCACGTTCTCGCCACTGCTGCTGTATTGTAATAGACAGGTATTGTAGTGTTATTTAAAATGCGTATGGAGAGGATGAACGTAAGACAATAATTGGACAGATGAATGCAGGGCAGGAAGAAAGAGAAATACAAGAGGCAGAAGCAGAAGAGATAATGCTAGCTAGTACATTCGTCTAACATCTCCCTAGCCAGAAACGAAGTCCTAGAAAATTTAAAGAAACAGGAGAAAAGAATGAAGCTGATTTCTGATGCAACGCTACCTCCAGTTGGTGTAGGACGTAACATCATAATACGCATTCTGGATGTCGACAGGAGAAAGGCCGACTTGCGAAACCTCATAGGAATCAGCTTGAGAGAAATGACGACGACTTGTACAGAATTGAAATAAAGGATGGAATTTTGAATAAACTGTATTGTAGGTACGTTCACTGACCTTTCAAAACTGATAGTGTAGTTAATTTTATTAACACCCGGTACGTAACACTTTCTTTCTCTCAGATCCGAATTTTCTTAACACGAGAACAGGTGCCAGGTGCAGAAATTTCGCTGAGGACTGCAGCAAAGAAGGAAGCCATTGGAAACGAACAGGGATTCGTCCTTTGTGCTTGCAAAAAAATTGTGTTTCGAAGTGGTGCTTGTGTGTGAAAAAGAAAATTCTCTGCAACTCTAAATGTCACAATAGAATGCCTTGTTGCAAGTGACTTGCGAGATAAAAAAATAACAACTTTGACACGAGAACAGGTGCCAGATACAGAAATTTCGCTGAGGAATGCAGCAAAGAAAGAAGTTATCGGAAGCGGACAGGAATTCCTTCGTTGTGCTTGCAAAAAAAAAAAAAAATGTTTCGAAGTGGTGCTTGTGTGTGAAGAAGGAAATTCTCTGCTACTGTAAATGTTACAATAGAATACCTTGTTGCAAGTGACTTGTGAAATAAAAAATAACAATATTTAGTTCTGTAACATAATTATTCGTAATTCAACATCATAAACTTATTTTGTGTTTAAACAACAACAATAACAAAAGTAACAATAATGTTCATGTGCAAGTACCAATTTCCTAAAGTCTTTTTAGTAATAAGTTATTTCTATATGTAGGCCTAATTGAATTACGTAAGTTAAAACTAGAATGTCGTCTGGTTTTGGTGGATTTCGCGTTCTGAAATCATTACAACGGGTTTTTACTAATAACAATCAGTTATTTATAGTTATAACTTAATTATTTTAATCAAAACTAGAATTTCCTAAAGAGCCATAGTTGTTCCTAGATGTAACTGAATTACTGAAGTTAAAACTAGAATTTCCTAAAGAGCTTTGTCAGAACTAGAATTTCCTAGAAACTTTGGGTTTTGACGGATTTCGCTTTCTGACTGTAGCAGTGACATGCTACTTTCTCAAATTGATTAACTAGGCTACGTTTTGACGATTGTCTTCATATTCACTAACATTGCCCTGAGTGGGCAATCTAAACTCCGTCTCAACCTATCACTAGCTGAAACCAATGTGAAATACCACGATGTGAGATAGGCAAGATGTCGAGCCTTATTAAAAATTACACAGTATATCACAATCACAACGGCAAAACTTCCGTGGATTCGAATCCACGCGGTTTTCAGACTGTACCTTATACGTGTCATATAGCATGGCTCACACTACATAAACTTAATTAAATATTGGCGCTGCGAATAAGATCTACATAGAAGTGTATTTCGAAGAGGGAGTAGACTCTACGTGCTTTGCTGCGAAGAAATTCGTCGTAGTAATCAATACTGGTAAAAGTGCGGCCAACTTTTTCCCCAGATAATCAAAACTTTTTAAATTGTCGAATAAAGAAAAATCTGTGTATAAAGGGAGTAAGATGATGAGGAAATGAAGAAATTAAAACTTTGAAGCGAACACAATGCAAAGGAAAGAAAATACTGTCACCGCGTTATAAAAAGTGAATTTGATTAAACTGGAGATAATTTGGGTAGTTGGACGTAACTTGTTCCTATTGTTGAACGATATGCATCAAGAGAAGTGTTGAATTTGGGATTTACTATCTAGTCTTGTCATTGTCCACATCTTGACCTAAATTACTTTACTTACATCTGTTAATATTGTGATTGCTACTTATAAACCTTCTAGTGCTACTTTTGAAGTTATTACTAGTACTGTTACTGACAGTGCAGTTTGCTTTTACAGCTTGCACTACCATTGCTGTTACTGGTAATGCTACATCTGGTAATTCTATTGTTATTTGTGCTTCCACTAGTATTGCTAGTACTGTTTGTACTGCTATTGACATTACTGGTTGTACTGCTATTGACATTACTCCTTGTACTACTGTTGTCATTACTGCTTGTACTGCTATTGACATTAGGCTACTGCTTGTACTATTATTGAGATGAATGCTTGTACAGCTAATTATATCACTCTTACTACTAGGACATAGTTTCAGAAATACTGCTTGTACTGCTTCCTCAGTTGACACTGATAGCCTACGCCTTCCACAGTTGACATTGTTACAATACTCGCATTTACCACTAATGCTAAATTTGCAGTTGCCACACGTATTTTTTCGTAATAAACACTGTTATACTGTACTATTTTCCAAATTCTCAGTAGTGCTGCTTTTGGAATTGCCATTAGTAGCCTACTACTTAAGCAATTGTCTTGGTAGGCCTACTGATTTCGGAATAACTACTAATACTGTGCTGCTTTCTCAATTTTATTACTGCTAGGCTGCTAGTATTAATACTTACAAATGGTTTTTAAGGAACCCGCAAGTTCATTGCCGCCCTCCCGTATGCTCGCCATCGGCCCCTATCCTATGCAAGATTAATCCAGTCTCTATCATCATATCCCACTTCTCTCAAATCCATTATAATATTTTCCTCCCATCTACGTCTCGGCCTCCCCAAAGGTCTCCTTATTGTACGGTTTCGTAACAAGCTTATTTTTTACGGTGGTGGGTTGTTAGCCCTTCGCCCAACCCCCAAGCTGAAGGCCGTCTTCTCTCTCCGCAACCTGAGGACGCGCTATGCCGTGGTGATAGGGACCCACAATACATGGGTTAAAACTAGCCATTAATTTTGCATTTAGGCCTACTTCTCATATGACTATTGATTTTTCCGTTACTATTTCCGGCTGCATTGTTAACATTATAGAAACAAAATAAGCAAAACACAAATCTTAACTGTCCACCGCTGTGGAGTAACAATTAGCATGTCTGACCGCGGAACTAGCGAGCTCGGGTTCAAAACGTGGTTGGGACAAATTAACTGGTTGAAGTTTTTTTCCGGGGTTTTACTCAACACATGAAGAGCAAATGCTAGATAACATTCGGCGCTGGACCTTGGACCCATTTTGCTGGCTGGTTCTTGAAGGATCACATAATAGAAATATTACAATAAAACTCATACAGGGAGTTACGGGCATTAAAGTTTAATTGTAAGTTTCGCGGGACATCTGGTTTAAACATTGAAAGGCATGTGAACTCACACCTGCTATATAATACCCTCGCTGCCTTTCTTGCAGCTGCGGAAGGGGTAGCGACGTGTGTACCTACGAGCAAGGACAGACTAAAGCAGTGGTCGTCAGCACTCGCTGAAATAGGTAAAGCATAAGCGGAGCAGTCCCGTGTGCACCGTCATGCAGCAGGAAGAGATAGAGAGCATACCCGCTAGCAGCTACGAGTGCACTATAGTGCAGTGTGTTCTCCGCGGTTAAGCGACTCTAGCCCCTTGATGCTCTATGCTGATGACGGCTGGACTAGAGCGAACAAATCGCTGCAGCGAGTACTCATAGACATGGCTGTCCTAGACCATTGGGATGACTGTTTATAGTTTATTGAATTATTGACCAACAGTTATATATACATGAAATAATTTAATAAGAGAATGAACTTTCGCATTCTTACCTAATTCTAAAAGTAATTAATTTATTTTATAAATTTTAAGACTTAAATAGATGTCTGTAATTAATTTTGCTCAAATAAAACGGCTTTGTGTAAAAGAGTGCTTCATTAAAGCAGTGGTTCCCAACCCCATGGAGTGTGTCGCGAAATTTTGGAATTGAAAAATAAATTTTAAGCCATCCAGAAAGTCTTTTTACAACGAATTTTTTATTTACAACGAAGTCTTTGATATGATAATTTTATTTTAAGACAAACTTTGTCAATGAAACAATGCTCAGTTTAATTTTTTCTGCCTGGCAATAATTCGAATGAAAGTGAACACCTGAAACAATGCTTAGTAATTCGTTTACTCTTCCCACTTTGTAATAAACAAAGTTTAGAATCGTCAGAACATATTGTTCAGTTTGGGTATATACGTGTGAGCGCGACTAGGCCATTTTATCAAAAGTGCTGTATTTAGATTTTATCATGGACAATTTTTTAATTTGAAAAAGACAATCTGAATCAAGTTCTGGGTTATATGACGGCAATTCTAATTCAAATAATGTGAACGAAAATTCCCTTCAGGGTTCACAAAAACGCACCGCGTTCCGTAAATATAGTGATGAATACTTGCAATATGGTTTTAGGTGGCGTGGAGATGAATGTAAACAAAATCCCGAGTGCAAATCTAGTCTTTCAGGTGAAGCTCCCTAAAATTCAAAATCCCGAGTGTCTTATATGCGGAAATGTTTTGTCACATCAGTCGATGGTGCCGAATAAACTAAAAACACATTTAGAACTGCCGTTTTGAACGTCATACTTGTGTGAATTAGCATTTTCTACCATAAAAATAGTGAAATCTAAACAAAGGAACAGACTGCTACATCTTGAAGATGATTTACGTGTGGCCTGTCAACCATAAGGCCACGTATAGGTAGATAAACTCTGTGCAATCCACAAAGCGCAGTTTTCACATTATTTCAAAGAGATGGGTTTTCAAAAATGATAATAATCTTTTATCAGATATCCAGCATAGATAGGTTGGGACTTTTGACACATATCTTTTTTTTTTTTATAATGCCACTCAAGTTGCTGGTTGCTTTTTTAGAATTTTCGATCGCTTATTAACGTCGACCTATCTACAACACTGGATGTCCGACACTACATAGAAGTTATAGGTACTTTTTTTCTAGCAGGACCGCGCTGGGACGGCGTTCCGGCACCTTTTTGTTGCATTCTTAATCATGGAACTGAAATATGTGTGAATAACTATGTTTTTAATATAATTTTTCTAGGAATTCCGCTTAGACCTTGAAAGTCTTAGTTGGACGAAAAGAAGGTTAAAAACGACAAAATTCCCGTGCAGTGAACAGTAATAATCTCCTCGTCCGCTATAAAATATTCTACACAGAGTTCCACAACTTTTACCTCCAGAAAAAAAAAAACACTATTTTCATTGTTAATAAAACCAAATAAGTGTGTAGCGATAACGTAGGCGTTCATTAAAGTGTGTCGTCAGTCAAAAATGGTTGGGAACCACTGCATTAAAGATTTATTTGGCTAGAAAGTTCTTGCATTTTATCCTTCAGTCGATTAATTTGCACTCATTTGTCTAATAATTGATTTCTCCTATCGAAATATTTCTCAGTCTATACTGTTTAACCCTATCGTTTGTCAGATTAGTCCACGGAATAAAATAAATCACAAAGAAGAAAGTCTGCCGATTCTTGAAGTGAAGCACTCTTGTATGTTGCTAATTTCGAATAAAGATCGATTAAATTTTCACTGAAATTAGTATGTTCCATCAGTCTTACTAATAAACAGTGTATAGTTTTTATACGAGATTTATGCAGAGTTAAGACAGAAAACGTTACTAATAAACCGTGAATAAGCTATGGACGTATAAACAGGCTGTAACTATACAATGGGAATTGCTTTGCAGTAGTTATATACACGAAACCCCTTGTTTAAGCGTTGTATATAGCGAAAAAATGGCCGCCCCTCTAACAGCTGTTCGTATCGACTGTCATTTTACAATGATGGTTACCTTATAACCACGGAAGAACAAACCAAAGATCATAGAATTATTAGAATAATATTGTTGTAGCTTGTACTCTTTGACCAAAATGTAGTGTGGTAATCGATTAGAGCCAGTTGTACTATCGATATTTAACATGCCACACTAGAGCGCTCTACCGGATGCAGTAGAGAACCTCAGATATTCTATTACCTTTCGTAACGAAGTAATGACGAAACTATGACGTAGCTGTGTAACAGTTATACACGACGTATGTAGTGATTATTAGTAAGGAATTTAACCACGACTTATAAACGAGCTACTCATTGTATAAGTATAAGACAGTTATACGTCTGTATATAGAGTTTTTATTAGTAAGACCGCATGTGTTTAACTCTCGCCAATAATGACTTGTATATACTAAACGTGAACAAATGTCATCCAGTATTTGAAGAGAAACCATTCTACAGACGACTGGTTGTCGGAAACCACTTTTTCACTCTCAGGGATGCTGAAAACGCGCACTTCCGCATTAATATTGAAATACTTTTTTTTTGCATCATCACAATACTTTATCTTCAAAGTGCAATGTTTAACCAAAGTTTAAACTGTATAAATGTAAATAACGTCAATGTTATAAATAATATGTATAATACTTAACTGTTTACAGCTATAATAGGCCTTCAGTCTTCAGATCTTCAGTAATTACTTGTTCCGTAAAGTGTTCGTCCTTGATATTCCTTGTCAGTGTGCCCTCCGATTATGGGTATTTGGAGTCTTTAAGGACCTCTGCTTTTTTTTCCAAGTAATCCTATGGTTTATATATTATCACTTGATTGTAGTCATTAAGCACTTAAATCAATATTTCTTCTATAAAAACATGACATGTATTACTCTAATCCTTATTCTTTGCTGGGCACATTGAAGATGTTACATATATGAGCACTTAGGGTCTTTGATAACTCCAGTATTTTTACAAGAAATCCCGTGGTTTTACATTATCACTTCATTGTAGTCATTAAGCACTTAAATCAATATTTCTTCTATAAAAACATGACATGTATTACTCTAATCCTTATTCTTTGCTGGGCACATTGAAGATGTTACATATATGAGCACTTAGGGTCTTTGATAACTCCAGTATTTTTACAAGAAATCCCGTGGTTTTACATTATCACTTCATTGTAGTCATTAAGCATATAAATCAATATTACAAATGAAAATGACCATTTCTTTTATAAGAACACAACATTTATTTCTCTATTCCTTATTCTTTGCTGGGCACATTGGAGACGTTACGATTATGGCACTTGGGGTCTTTGGGGTCTTTGAGAACCCCAGTATTTTTTACAAGAAATTCTGTGGTTATACATCATCACATCTTGTAGTCATTAAGGATATAAAGGTCTGCCTGATTGGTGCAGTTGGTATAGCACTGGCCTTCTATGCCCGAGGTTGCAGGTTCGATCTCGGGCCAGATCGATGGCATTTAAGTGTGCTTAAATGTGACAGACTGACGTCAGTAGATTTACTGACATGTAAAAGAACTCCTGGGGGACAAAATTCTGGCACACCTGCGACGCTGATATAAACCTCGGCAGTTGCGAGCGTCGTTAAATAAAACATCTTATTTTTTAAGGATATAAATCAATATCGCAAATCACTATTTATTCCATAAGAACACAACATTTATTACGTTAATCCTTTTTCTTTGTTGGGCACGTTGAAGAAGTTACGTACAGTAGAATCTCCATTATCCGTTGTAATGAAAGGGGTAGAATAAACGGTTAATCGAAAACAATGGATAATCCGTACCATAAAATATTTTCGTAAATTAAGTGAATAATACTTGACCTTTAGGAATTTCCTCCGTAGTCTTGTGTTTAATACGCTAGGCAGTGGATCAGAAGTTCACTAATTTATGTTCGGTTGTCAGCGACGTGTTTTTAAGGGGCAAGGAAACTCCTTGTAAAGGCTTTCAGCGGAAAGATAGGAATAGTAGAGGTCTCATGTTGTAAATTTACACTTTATGCTTGATTCTTATTAAATCGAGCACAGTTGTAATATCAGTTTCGTATTCTGATGCAATATGAGCCACAGTTTCTCTTTCCCCAAATCGCTAAAGTATTTGCACTTTTTTCGATACTTAGTACCAACACGTTTTCTTTTGACACTTATGACATACATTTTTGTCTTGAAGTTGTAAAGTACGGCAACTTGAACAGTATACCAAACTGTGTAAGTGTAAAGACTTGTAATAACACTCCAGAAAAAAATACGTACTAATATAACGTACAGTAGTACCACAGTCTAGTATATACAGTCACGAAGCTCAATACGTAGGGAATGTGCATCCATAGATAGTTGCTAACCACTAGGATCGCTACTATCGCCTCATTATGTAATCTATTAAACATAGATACTGCCATGTACATAAATTGTTTTTTAGTTTTTTCCAGTCTAACATTAGATTCAGTCAAGTGAAAATTGTATCTTGTATTATAATTATGATGATCAGATCTGTGATACTAATTTACTATTTTTTTTTACCTTCAGCAAAGAAGTGAAGATGTAAAGATTAATAACAGTCAGAATAGCCTCATTTATGAATAGTGACTTACAGTGCTCATCATAAGTAGAATCAGTTAAAATACGTAAGCCTTTTTTTTTTTTTAAAGGAGAACATTAGATACACCAGAACTATTTCCCCATACAGACATACCACCATAGGATATTATACTATTGAAGAAGGTAAAATAAGCACTTCTTACATATGTTTGTCCACACCTGTGGAGTAACGGTCAGCGCGTGTGGCCGCGAAACCAGGTGGCGCGGGTTCGAATCCCGGTCGGGGCAAGTTACCTGGTTGAGGTTTTTTTCCGGAGTTTTCCCTCAACCCAATACGAGTAAATGCTGGGTAACTTTCGGTGCTGGACCCCGGACTCATTTCACCGGCATTATCACTTTCATTTCATTCAGACGCTAAATAACCTAGATGTTGATCAGCGTCGTAAAATAACCCAATAAAATAAAAATACATATGTTTTAGGCACCAGTGATTTTAATTTCCTTAATAAATAAATAGCCCCTGAGAGTTTAGTACAAACGTAATCAATATGTGGAGCCCAAGATAATTTGGGATCCAGTACAATTCCTAAAAGTTTAGCAGATGGCTGAGAGTTGTAAATTGTGGAATCAGTAATGCACTGGTAACATATGGTTGTGTATTACCGAGAAACTGAAACAAGATGACTGTGGAAAAGGGAATATCCTTATAAGCCTTTCTTATCTGTAGTAATGTCACGAGAGGTCTGAGATTTATCTGGGAAATCTCAGACCTCGAGTGACATTTATTAGGACTATTTCGTGAATAAAATAAAAATGTAAATAATATATCCCTAAAATTCGATCACAAAATGTTAATAATTGTATATTAACGAATACTTAACCTATTCAGACATTGTGAAGTTGAAATACTCTTAGATGAATATCGATTACCAGTACTGCAATAAAGAAATTCGATGTTATTATTCACTAATACCAATTGCGAAAAGCGAAATGCAGGTTTAACAATGTTAATTGCATGTGCTGCATTTTTCTCTTATTATTATAACATAAATACATTTTCATTATCTGCTGAAATCATAATTTAATTTAACAGTAACAGCGGGGACAGCTATATACCAATGCTTATGTATTCACAGGGAGACATGTTGCTACACAGTGAAGCCATCTCTGTATAGATAGGCCTAATTAAAACACGAATTTTATTACACCATACGGAAGGCAGTTTGAACAAAGACCTTATTATTACTATGCAAGGTCTTTGGGTTTGATATGCGATGATGTTACATAAATTTGAACATCTGACTTTCTATTAATTGTTTAATTTCATTCACAAAATACGAATTTTATGGGCTACAATTATAGGTTAAGTTACTCGTACCTGTGGGGGCAGGACCAATGTGAGCTGTGCCTTATCTCGACCGTTACAATTTGTGCTACACGAAAGCATTTTTTTATAGCTCGACAAACGCATTCTCGCTGTAGTGTGTAACGGAACTAAAGTTGTATGTACACAGTTCAATAGTCCAATCGCGTATGCGTGCAATCTGGGAAGGATATTGAAAGAATCAAGTTTAAAATGTACGTAAGATGCATGAAGATTTTGTGTCTACATGGTGCACCGTTTTGAACGTCGTCTTCACTGCGTAAATATATTAATTAATATTAAATATCAATCTCGCATTCATTGTTTTAAATTTAAAAGAAAAGTTTAACCGTGTAGTTGCATCTTAATATATTCATGATCATCAATTTACGGGGAAACAGCTGGCGACAATGACTAAACAAAAGAACGACCTTGCGATATATTGATAGCGATAAATCTAGCTGCAAAAATTGTTGCAAGTGTGACTGTGTTTGGTTGGAATTCAAAATTTCATTACACTTCATTGGTCGAAAATGGAATGACGTCATATAAACGAAATAGTCACCAGAATTCTCACTTAGGCACTCCGGAACCTGAATTGATATCTCCGGGTGAAAGGCTTATGCCCAAATAGTTCTGTTGGTGCTTCCAAACATTGATTGAAAACGCATCGCTCTGGGCCGAGTTTGAACCTGCGAATCTCGACTTTAACGACAACACGGTAACAGAGGTCGACGTGTGCAAAATGTTTCGTTTTCTTTACCGCCTGGCATTTGCAGTAATATACTATGTCGCTGCTAGATTGAATAATTAAACACTTGCACCCTTTTTCCACTTGCTGTAATTGCTTCACAGATTAGTAGAGCATGAGTTACGATATTGCTTCTGTTAGTAGGGAAAATGTCATTACGCGCAGGCCTGCTCTCAATTCATGAGGCAATTTGTTGACGCGCCAAACAAGACTCACTTCAGCCAGCTTTTGACTCCAGGAATGGCTCTTGACTGTTATCATTTCTGCAAATCATGGATCAACCTTTCTTTCGCGTATACTTCCAGTACAAAAGATACACTTAATGTCTTCGCTATTACTGTAACTCCAGTGAGCTGGGTTTGATTCCCCAACGAGGAAAGTGAAGATTTATACCGTCTTTATAGGGATTTGGTGCATCTCTGTTCTTAAGGCCAGACGCACACCAAATCCAGCATTTTATCTGGCATCAATTTTTTTTTGCGCGGCAGAACGTTGCATTTCGATGCATTTGGTGTAGAGCAGCGGTGGCGAAAATGTAATCGTGCGCCTAGCCACTGTGTAACCTGCAACGTGCATAGCACCTATGGAAGTGAAGCAACTGTCTGACTTATTAACGGATTTTAATTTTCCTTACGTCAAGCACTTAAATATAATTTTATACAGTACAAGGCTACAAACTAATGTTTAGTACGTGTAACGAAGAAAGAAATGAACAATATCACACCTAAAATTAACTGTCTTCAGAATGTCTCTGCGACAGAGTTACGAAATCAGGAATTATGTCACTTACTGCCAGTCGTACTTGATCACGAAGGTATTTGTCTGTCAATCGTGATCTAAATTAAGTTTTTACTATTGTAATTGTTGAAAATAATTTTTCACAAACGTAAGTTGTAGGGAACATGGCTTCAACAGAGCAAACGAAAGAACGAAGCTTCGGATATTTATTTTTTGGCAAAGATTTGAAAGTGTAGCATTTGTCAAGTCCTTACATCTAGCTTTCATTTAACATGACATAGTAAATCAGTGAGTTCAAATTGAAGAGCTAACCGCATTATTCGTACATCTGCTGAAAAAGGATCGACGTACAGAGATGATGATGATCATGATGATGATGATGATGATGATGATGATGATGATGATCACAACAACAATAACACTTAACATTTAATGTTTCATCAGATGCCGTTTTATGTTATACAACCGTTTTCCTTGTAATACTTGTGAACAAATCATACATTTAATATTCTCATCATATTGACAGCAAAAAAATGCGTCCTCCCATCCTACTTGGAACTTTCGTACATGGTTTCGACAGAGACATGCCACTCGCAGGTCAGAGACAAATACAAATGGAACGGAGTTTGACTCCAGTGAGTGAAAGGGTGGGGGTTGGCGGAGGTTAGAAGCAAGCGAAATGCACAACTATCACTGATAGCCACAATGTCTCGCGAGTCACGTTCTCGCCACGGCTGGTGTAGAGAGATGACAGTTGCGAGACATTTTGACTCTCAGTGCGAATATAGTTTTCATATTTCCTACTAGTTGTGAGATTTCGAAGTGTTTTATTGGTTGTGAGTAATAGTTTTTGTTCAATTAATGAGTTGCAAAGGATAGGGAAAGAGAAGAAGTAGATGTAGCCGTTCTTCTGGGGCACTTTACGAGGGATAAAGACAAGGGGCCCGTTTCACAATGCTAACAAATTACAAATTAAAAATTTACAAATAACAAGTAAAAGATTACAAATGCTTGTAAACTGTGTTTCACAATGCTATCTTATTAATTTGTAAAGTTTGACGAACTTTACAAAATCAGCTAAAGGAATTTACAAATAAGCATTATTGGTTATACAATATCGCCAACGACAGTTTACAAATATCGCTAAGGAGCAGAGCTAAAGTCGCTGTATTTTTACCACTATCAACACATAATATGTCTTGTACTAAAATAGATTATTCTAAGCTTGCTGATTCATATTTAACCAACAGATAATATAAAGTATTGTTAAAAAAATTAAATTATTTAGATTTTTATATATTGGCGGCAGTGGAGTTTAGTGGAGTATACCAATACGTTGATTGGTTGGTCTATTACTTAAATGACCATAGTTAGCACCAAATTCAGTCAAATAAGTAAATAACAGATTTGGTCCACGTACAAATATGCAATTCATAAAATAATTACGATGTCTAAACACAAAATTAGGTTCCTTTTTTGTGTTGATCCATCAGTATTTATTAATGTTGCATCCATAACCTCACAAACATTAGTGAACCCAGCACCAGCATAAAAATCCTGTGCTACAGTAAATACCATTTGCTGATCAAAAACTTGCCTCGAATTTAACTTCTAACAACATCAACTACCCTGTGGACACTTTTACACACTGATATTTTATAAATCCCGTGCTTTATCTCTTAACGCACGGAACTGACGGCTAGTATGCAACCAATGCAAAAAAATACAGTTCTCGCGTTGAGGTTAGGGCATCACTTTTTCCTTTCGGATATTCGACGTGATGCCCCGTATCTTGTAGGAGAGATTCCAGCGAAACGGGACTCGAAACGACTTCAGAATATCGCGTAAGTAGAGTCGTTATTACTTTATTGAATTATTTATTTTTAGTACATTTTATTTTTTTTTAAATTTTATTGGGTTATTTTACGACGCTGTCTCAACATCTAGGTTATTTAGCGTCTGAATGATATGAAGGTGATAATGCCGGTGAAATGAGTCCGGGGTCCAGCACCGAAAGTTACCCAGCATTTGCTCGTATTGGGATGAGGGAAAACCCCGGAAAAAACCTCAACCAGGTAACTTTCCCCGACCGGGATTCGAACCCGGGCCACCTGGTTTCGCAGCCAGACGCGCTAACCGTTACTCCACAGGTGTGGACTTTTAGTACAGGGGACTTCTTTTTTAAGTGCGAGTATTTATTAAATACAGACTTCGTATATAAATACTTACACGGTATTCTGAAGTATAGCGCGGAACTCATTCGAAACCTTTCATAATTTCATACAATGATACGAACGTGTTATTCATTCTTGGTCGCAAAATTTTACGTATATGTCTTTGTTTGATTAACATGAAAACTGATTTAGTTTAATTCTTAATATTATCCAATTACTCAAAAATTTATTTAATAAATATATTTTTATTGTATTTATTCAGAATTTGTTGCAATATAAAACTTTGCACATTTCAGAACTATTGTAAAAAATGTGCTAATTGTGAAACAAAATATTTGTGAAGTGCGCAAAATTTAGTTTGTAAAGATTTGATTTCCTCTGTAAATTTCAACATTACAAACAAAGATTGTAAACAGAAGTTTACAATTTACAAACACAGTTTACAATTTACAAAGATTGTAAACATTGTGAAACAGGCCCCAGAAAGAGATTATTGGGTTCACCTAATCAGTAAAACAAAAAAAAAAAAAGCAGTTGTTAGTTTCGTTACATAATTCAGAAATGACTAACAGCTACTATAGATCTAGTGTAACTATGTTTGATCACCTTTCGGAACTTGTTGTAAACAAGATTAGGATAAGGAATACAATACTCAAGGTCAAGTAACTTCAAACACTAAAAGAACAAGTATGACACAGTTCCACAATCTATTACGCACTGGCAAAGGCTGTAGGGGACAGATCACAATGTTTTTTCCTGTCCTCTCGTATGCATATGCGCAATTTGAAATGTCGGAAGTATATTTGTTGCGAGACATCCGTCAGCACAGCATCGCCCTTTGTTGCAGTGCGTTGCAAAAAGCTGCGCAAAGCTGTTGCAACCAATAGGGAACACTTCATTTTTTATGTTATGGCAGCCGATACGTCTGCAACATGTTGGAACAAAATATTTCATTTGCGAGACAGAATGCTGCATTTGGTGTGCGCCCGGCTTTCCCCCTCCCTCTCTTTCTCTCTCTATATGAGGCCGCTACCTGAGCTCTATTGTGCGCCACTGGGATGAGTTGTAGCCCAACAACCACACCCATGCCGAACCGATCTAATCCCCAACACCCTAACGACCAGTCCCGCCATCCTTCTAAGTCCGTGTACCATTCCACCCCAACAGCCCCCCAATTCCCCCCTCAAACGGTCTGAGGTGTACGCCACTCCTTTCCGTCTGGCCAACGGTCTGAGGTGTAGGCCACCCCTCCCGTCGGGAGGGGAGTGGGTTCCGCTGCTCGGTCACAAGCTACCATGCTTTAGCATATCCATGGAGGCCGGCCGAGAGCGTCAGGAGCTTCGGATGGTCGCCGCAGGCACGATCTGAAAACCAAGAAGACAATCGGAATGATAAGGAAAGGATGATTAGCGGGGAAGGAAGTGACGAGAATGAGTTGGGTTCCATACGCCTGATAAAGTTACCTGATATTTATCCATAGGAGTGAAGCAAAAATCCCGAAAAAACCTCAACCAGGCAACTCGTCCCGAGGCGGGAATCGAACCCTGGTCTGCTGAGTTCGGGAGCGAACACGCTACCAGGGGACCACAGCGGTGGACGCGCCCGGTCTTAGTCGTCTTGTATTGGCTCAAAAGATTCACTTAAGTATTACTGCCTAGTACTAATGCATAATTATATCAATAATTAGTTTAACGAATTGGCCGCCGGCGGTAGATCAGCCTGTAGCGCGTTTGGCTGCCGATCCGGGGCTGCTCTTGGGTGTGAATTCGATTTTCGCTTGGGCTAATTTATTCGGTTGGGTTTTTTCCGAGGTTTACCCAACTGTAAGATGAATGTGAGGTAATCCATGGCGAATCCTCGGCCTCATCACGCCAAACACTGTCTCCAAGTAACCTAATAGTTGAAACTGCATCGTTAAATAACTAAAAAAAATCATTGATCTCATTGAATGATCTAGCCATTAATTATTTTTCAACCTATGACTCTCGAACCGAAATTTTTGATCATTTATAATGCGCTTTCAGTATCATCTTGTCACTTGCCTCTTACACATCAAAACCGGTCGAGGGCGATGGATTTTAAGGAAGCGATAAAACCCCTAATTTGAGTTTCTCCGCAAGGGAAATCAAGCGGTGTGTCCCTTGTTATAGATTTATGCCACGTAAGAAAACCCTGTCAATGATAAAGGGCTGCAGATGAAATTGATCGGCCATTTCTCGCCCACGTTGGATGTGATACTGAATAACATCTGAACTGAAAAGCGTCGTTAAATAAAATATCACCGCTGCACACATCGTTCCATTGTCCAAAATGTTACTCCCATCCATATGAATGAAAATTAATCACCATAATCAGTGTATATTTTACCTTCAACAATAACTAAATGTGTATAATTATGCTGGAAAGAATGTTATGTGAAATTATCTAGACTTTGTTTTTACCTTCTGCTGATTAGAGAAATTTTGGCAGAGACTATCGTACAGACACAAGGATTAATGTCGCATTGAAGGTTAATGGCGATGAAACTAATGTTAAATCGATCGTAATATCGGTTGGTTTCTAGTGCTATTTCTAATTGAATTGTCTGATAGATGGCACTATAAAAAGGGCCATACATTAAGTAGGCTACTCGGGATGAATGGATGTGCAAGACCCCGTTGTAAATTACTTGGTTACTGTTCTGGAATAAAAGTACTGAATCGTGATGCATGTTAAATCCTTGCTGTTTTAATTCCGCGATCACGTGTAAAACACGAATTGCACTTAATGTCTTTGTCATGTTCACCCATTTGTGTGGGGACCTAGAGGTGATGGCTTCCGATCAGACGTAATTAAGTTACAATCTTTTACAGATTGTGTGATATTTTTATCATCAAAGGGAACGCATGGCAGATTTTATCGGAGAACTTCTTTTGGTCTTAATACACTTTTGCTCCCATATCTAAATACAGTAAAACCTCGTTTTAACGTTCTTTCTTTTAAATGAATAATATAAAAGACGCGGTAATATATTTGAATGCATTTGCGATTACTGTACCCGATTTAACGAAATATTTAACATTTTCCAAACGTTTGTAATCGATTTCTGTAGAAGAGGTGGTCACACCAATTAGCTAGCTAGCTCACATTGTGTGACACTAGCAGCAATAAATTGCGATCGATAGCAAGTATCGATATTTCGATTGAAAGTAATCTTGTAGAAATTATATTGTGCCTTTGCATATGAAAATAGTAAACTTAATTACTGTAATTTTAGAAAAAAAAAACTATGGTTGCGAAATTTGGACTCTCACTTTGAGAGAGGAACAGAGGTTAGGGGTGTTCGAGAATAAGGCGCTTAAGAAAATATTTGGGGCTAAGAGGGATGAAATTACAGAATAATGGAGAAAGTTACACAACGCAGAAGACTCGCATTGTATTCTTTACCTGATATAATTAGGAACATTAAATTCATACGTGAACAAGAAAATCGCCAAATTTACACAAATTTCAGAAATAATAAATAATAATACATTAAAAGCTAAATTAGTACAAAAATCCACAAGAATAAACATTTATATATATAATACTCTAGCATTACTCTCCCTTTTATACGGAAGTGAGATTTGGACATTAAGGAAGAGAGATATGAGCAGAATCAAAGCAACGGAAATGAAATTTCTCAGACGGACAGCAGCATATACTCTTGTAGATCGAAAAAGGAATGAAGAAATATTGGAACAATTAGAAGTAGAGTCAGTAGAAGACAAAATAAAAAAGATATAAACTAAATTGGCTACACCATGTAAAACGAATGGACAATTCAAGAATCCCCAAAATGATGATGCAATATCAACCCAGAGGACATCGACGGTTAGGAAGACTCTTTAGAAGACTGTTAGATGGGGCCGAAACAGGTCTACACAGGCCTAATTCGTGACGGATGATGATGATGATGAAATTCATACGTTTGAGATGGGCAGGACATGTAGCACGTATGGGCGTTAGGGTGTTAGTTGGAAGGCCGGAGGGGAAAAAGACCTTTGGAGAGGCCGAGATGTAGATGGGAGGATAATATAAAAATGGATTTGAAGGAGGTGGGTTATGATTGTGGAGACTGGATTAATCTTGCTCAGAATGGGGACCGATGGCGGGCTTATGTGAGGGCGGTAATGAACCTCCGGGTTCCTTAAAAGTCATAAGTAGACTTCGTTGAATTGCCACACGCAGCGTGCAATCAGGTTGCCGATGTACGGTAGTATAGAGGAGGTGAGCGACCGCCCGGTCTCGTAGTATAAGTAGTTCATGTTAAGAGTTGTGACCGGTCCAAATAGATAGAGCAGCTACAGCTAATGTATACCTATGTAAGCACTTGTTTTTGCATTACAGTGGTCGGAATAGTCAAAGCTTAACATTTGTTCAGTGCAGACAAGAATTCAATAAAAAATACTACAATGAGAGTGTTGCTGTTCCAAACAATTGCCCCTGGAATACCCTTAACCCCGCAGCCAGTCTTGACCCGTTGAAAAACGTGATTGGATGCTGTTAATTATTATTCAGAATATTACGGCAAAATAATGGAGGTAATTGATGCATTAGATAGCACAGACAGTTCCGCTGTTGCAGCTGTAAAATCATTGCCTTCTGAACAGCTATTGGAAGATATTCTGTTCATTGATTCTAATTTTAAAATCGTGTCCAAAAGCATCATCCTGTTAGAATCGTCTAAACTACAACTCTCAAAAGCCCTTAATATAGTGGATAAAGTATCACAAATCGTTATCCAAAATATCACTAATTTCAGAAAAAGTGAAATGTAAGTTGAGAAACATTATTGCTAAAAATTATGCCTATTCAGAACTTCGTACTATAAATGATGTACCATCACGTCACGACAAGACGTGTGAAGTTGATGTGCTAAAAAGTAGTGACTTCCCGTTCTTCAAATATGCACCTATTACATCGTGTGGTGTTGAACGTACATTTTCCCAAAATAAAAACTGTTTATGTGACCATCGGAGGAGGTTATATTGCAGTCGCTCAAAATGTACGTAACTCTACACTGCAATGCACATATTCAAGGATGATGTGAGTATATTACATTAAATTTTAAGAGTTAATATATCTCACTACAAAATAATTGTGAATTTACATGTTTAGACATTTGCTACTTCAATGATCATTCATTATATTTCTTGAATGCAGGATACAGGTTTTATTGTAACCGCAGTATACTGCTCAGTGTTTACATCAGAGGCATACTCGATCCGTTGCACGTCCCCTTCTCATACAGTCTATACCGCGAGCGTAGTAAACCTTACAATTCTCGTGGCAATTCCACGAAGTCTAGTCATAAGTAAGTAAAAAAAAAGTATTCTATGTGTTAGCGGAGATTTATTGTTAATGTGTGTTTGCTAATAGTAAATGTTATCGATGTTATGAATATGTAAATATGATGAAAGTAAATGGTCTCAGGGTGTTTTAATGTATACCGTCAGCCCTTCCTGGCGTATATTAAGTGAAAACCTCCCTTTAAGAGAACGCTGCATTTAAGGAAAAAATAATTGACTCTCCAGAGATTCGGTAAAATGATTTCTACTGTATCACTATAACGACTGAAGATCAGACATTGCTCATATTCCTACAACCTGTGGATTTTAAAATTCATGATAAATAGTTATACTGTGTATAATAATCATACTCACGGTGTCCTCCGATTGAGGTTTTGGCTGATGTGTACAGTTGTACATCTTTTAACACGGAAAATGGTCGCTCTCCTGTAACGTGAATTTGTCTGTCGTTCAGATTAACGCACGATTCGCTGTCAAAACGACAAAAATTAAGCGTCGAGGATGAAATCAAGATGTAGGAGCGACATAGTTGTATGTCACGAAACGACATATTTCCCATGAAGCCTTTATGGCTTAGCGATATAGCTCTTTCTTCTCGTTTCAAAGACCGGGGTTTGAATCTCTGTTTAAAACGCACTCGTGTAAATACAGAATACACTATGAATCCCGAGCTATTCCGAAGTGGGACTATGTCTCTGAACACCGACCAGTTTCCGTGTCAAGTAGATGATATCTATTGTCAGAGAGTGTATCTCACTTGACGATATGTGTCATAGGGAAAACAATTTTAGTGTTTGTGTACATCTTAAGTCTGACTCGTGTAGTAAGTTATTAGTCAGCAATGTATGCAATGAACGGGAAAAGGAAGTGGCCACTCTGCCCCATTATCTCCTGGCTTAGTTGCATCATGAAACATACCATATTGGTGTCACTTATGAGGTTCCAATCTGTCTCCGAACAATTGACAAAACAAAACAACATATTCCTGGACTAATATTTTTTGTTGAGTAGATACGATCCTATTAAATTTTTCTTATTACAATCTCTGAGTAGCCTTTGCTGTGCAATACAAAAAGTAAACAAAGAATTAAAATTAAGCCTAAGTTAATAATTTTATTTTGTCTGAATAGTCTCTGTAGTTAAGAATGTATATTAAATGGGGTACTACAATTACAATGAATATCTTAACTAGAGATGAACAACGATGGTGAAAGCGAGACTAACAGCGCCCGAAAAGCCGAAAACCCGCACGACAATGTTGTATTACGTCGCGTCCTTGACGTAAAGACTGGTTGTGAGTGTTCCGAGACTCGAGTTTGATCACTCCCGAAGTCCCGAAGTGAAGCAGCCTTGAATCCCCACAGTTGTTTATACCTGACTGAACTTTTATCTACTTCGGCAACTGTTATATATAAACAATCAAGTAGCCTATTTGAAACATCATCTCTACCTTTGAATGTATAATAATCCGTTCCCCAGTCTTTATTTAATTACTAGGTCCTTATTAAAAGGCTAGGAATTTTCTTTTCATATGTTTAAGATCAAGTGTGCAATCTCAAGTAAAAATCTATTAATGTTATATTTTATGTTCCTTAGAAATGCAAATTTATTTGCGAATTGTTTTTTTTTTTCTATTTATATAACCATAGGTAATATCATAATAGTAGAACCAGAACATTTTGATACTAAAATACTTTTCTATTTTGTCTTTTTGTCTCATTTAAACATTTATAATGTTATTTATTTCAATGATGTATGTTATTCAAAGTTACGAAATCTTTCCACGCCGATCAAATGCTATTTCGAGAATGATGAGCGAGACTTGAAGCGCACGAAAATGACGAGACGAGACGAGACTCGAAAGACAAATGCAACGAACACAGCGAGCGAGAGCGGCAGTTAGTTTTGTTCATCTTCAATCTTAACGTTCATGAATAGACTTCTTTCATGAATAGTCTCCTTAGTATAAAATAGATATGAATAGTCTCCTTAGTATAAAATAGATATATGCTAAGTAAACAGTTGTAGTTACAATATTGTCGCGTTATCCTTTCTGCATAACGTATTACTTTAAAAGAGGCGTTTAATAAGTAATTGCAATTCTAATTACCTATCTTATAGTTTATAAGCAAACCTACTGGAATTTACGATGCGTGCTTGTGCTGGATGAATGATTACGGTGATGATAATAATTATGTAGTATAACAATTTTTTAGATATCGTAGTCTTTGGTTCGATATATGTATATTATTTATTTTTGGACCTATAGGTTCATTCGATGGGCAATTAGTCAGTCCATGGGAATTTCTTGAAATAATGTCTACGATGGCGGACCCCCTGCCTCCGAAAATGCAGCAAAATATTTTAATAAAAAGAGAAAGCAGCTACTTTCTTAGGTGAAATACGAATCCATGAGAGTCTTTTCTACCAATGTTAATACCATTCATTTAAACCATGACATACTATACTTCGTCCGGATAAATATTCCGCAGTGAAAATTGTTTTTGCTGTTTGTACACTTTTTAACATCGTTTCTTTGGTCTTCCTGATGTCGTTTATGCTTCTGGATATAGGCCTACATAGCAGTAAACAGTAAACATATTTTATCATAATATTGAAAATAGTCAGTGATCATATAGTTACCGTGCTTGTCATGTATTCAAAATGGGCTAAAGGCAATTGATGTGAAGAACGTTAGAAACACTTCGGTTCATGCTTGTGAACATAATCCTGTATCTCAATGAGAATGTTCCAGGTCATGGGTTTGCCGCTTCCTGCACCTGCATTCCTTTCCATATGTTACTTGAAATATCTTTAATTTATTGATGCTGGAATTATTCACAAATTTAGTTTCTTTGATTTTGAACGTATGCGGACACTCAGCACTGTGGTGGTCAGATGTAACAATTTTTACCCACTCAAGCCTCAAACTGAGCCAGGTTCTGCGACAGACAGACAGACAGACAGACAGTTTATTTCTCCTCTTTGAGTTAGGAAACAAAGTGAACTATTAAGATATAACTTACGACTTTATTTCCGAGTGTCGGTTTCATTATTGCATATATCCGAAGATTGATACATCGTCTTAGAAATGATATCGAAGGTTTGTTTAAAAAAAAGTTGCCAATGTTATAAATGCCGTGAATACAGCTATTGTAAGATTAGTACAGGAGAAATATGTTTAGTTTGAAATATAGATAGACCTACTATTCAAATTCTTCTACTCTTTTATTCTGTTTTACCGTATTGAAGATTGTAACAAAGAACTGCGATACTATTCGTCGTTTGAAGTTGCGTTGTACTGAAACTGAAACCAAACTAAATTAATCACGTTGCAGTTTGCTTTATATGCCAATATTATTGAGATAGTGTTGATAACAAAAATGTGACATGATTTTAGTATCAAATGATAGAAAAAAAATACAATAATATTTGTTACCTGTCATTAAGATGCGGTTTCCAGCTAATCCGGAGCTGCACTGAGCGTGGGTTCGATTCCCTCTTGGACAGATTACCAGACCGAGTTTTTCCGAGGTATTTTTCAACCGTAAGACGAATGTCAAGTAATCTATAACAAATACTTTGTCTAATCTCACTAAAATACATTACCTACTGCTATTACCATTTCCATCAACACAAAATAATATAATAGTTGATAGAACGTCGGTAAATAGTTTAGAGAAGTGTTTTTTTTTTTTTTTTTTTAAGTTAGATAACTTGCGAATTTGGGAATCGTTTTGTGATGAATTAAGTTTCTTTTCATTGATATGTCTGTGAAAATTAATGATTTATATTAACGATCACGATTATAATCTTGATTTTGTTGTAGGTGCACATGTAGGTACACTAATTTATCACTATCATTTATTTTCGAAACATGTGTATGTGTATGTGTGTATCTAATGCCTACCCACTTCACTTACGTGATTAGGGTTCCGCATATTGCAGATAGATGGCAGGATTTTGATCTATTTCCATTTTATACACCACTTCGGCGGGTCACGCTATGCATGATGTAAGTTATATCTGTGAAGAGTTATGTCATGTACTAAGATGAGTGTATGTATAACTGTTCTTGTAAGTGCAGTGTATGGAGTGGGTGAGGATGAGGGAAAAATTGAAATTATATTTGAATTCAGCACGAAATATTCTTCTAGAAAATGTTATTTTACTTCTTGTGAAAGAAAAAAGTTAATTTTTGTCGACTAGTGCTATTGTATGCACATAGTATTATTTCTACTTTTGGTTGTAAATATACCAAATCCAAACAGCTTCTAGGCTAACCCAATTGACCGTAGTCCTTAGTGGAGAACACTTTATTAAGTGATGCTAAAGAACTGTTAAGTTGTTGAAATAAACTACTTCACTGTGTTGGTATTTTTACGTTAATTGACTAGTTTCGATGTGGTGTGGATTATCTTCTGAATTCTATTGAAGTCCGTTGCTGCCTTGGTGGGATGTGTTTGTGATTGGTGATGAGGTATCGGAAAGGATGTGTGTTCTGGAATTCAGTTGGGGATGTGTTGCGGGTGTGTTTTTGGTTGTGTATAAATTTCGTATTGTATAATGTCTAATGCATAGGCGGACGGGCAGGAATCGGGCGTGCCCTGGGCTGGGTGGGCAAGTACGGGTCAGACGTTGCTCTTAATATGAGGCAAACTCAAATATAAATCCATTTGGTAGAAATAATAAACTCAAATATAAATCCATTTGATAGAAATAATAAACTCAAAATATAAATCCATTTGATACAAATAATAAAGTCAAATATAAATCCATTTGATAGAAATAATAAACTGAAATGTAAATACTTTTGGTAGAAATAATAAACTCAAATATAAATCCGTTTGATAGAAATAATAAACTGAAATATAAATCCATTTGATACAAATAATAAACTCAAGTATAAAGCCATTTGATACAAATAATAAACTGAAATATAAATCCATTTGATAGAAATAATAAACTCAAATATAAATCCATTTGATACAAATAATAAACTTAAATATAAATCCATTTGATACAAATAATAAACTCAAACATTAATCCATTTGATACAAATGATAAACTCAAATATAAATACTTTTGATAGAAATAATAAACTCAAATATAAATCCATTTGATACAAATAATAAACTCAAATATAAATCCATTTGATAGAAATAATAAACTCAAATATAAATACTTTTGATATAAATAATAAACTCAAAATATAAATCCATTTGATACAAATAATAAACTCAAATATAAATCCATTTGATACAAATAATAAACTGAAATATAAATCATGTAAATCCATTTGATACAAATAATAAACTGAAATATAAATCCACTTGATACAAATAATAAAGTCAAATTCAAATCCATTTGATAGAAATAATAAACTCAAATATAAATCCATTTGATACAAATAATACACTCAAATATAAATCCATTTGATACAAATAATAAACTGAAATATAAATCATGTAAATCCATTTGATACAAATAATAAACTGAAATATAAATCCACTTGATACAAATAATAAAGTCAAATTCAAATCCATTTGATAGAAATAATAAACACAAATATAAATCCATTTGATACAAATAATATACTCAAATATAAATCCATTTGATACAAATAATAAACTGAAATATAAATCATGTAAATCCATTTGATACAAATAATAAACTGAAATATAAATCCACTTGATACAAATAATAAAGTCAAATTCAAATCCATTTGATAGAAATAATAAACTCAAATATAAATCCATTTGATACAAATAATAAACTCAAATATAAATCCATTTGATACAAATAATAAACTGAAATATAAATCCATTTGATACAAATAATAAAGTCAAATATAAATCCATTTAATACAAATAATAAAGTCAAATTTAAATCCATTTGATACATATAATAAACTCAAATATAAATGCATTTGGTACAAATAATAAACTCAAATATATATCCATTTGAGACAAATAATAAACTCAAATATAAATCCATTTGATACAAATAATAAACTCAAATTTAAATCCATTTGATACGAATAATAAATTCAAATATAAATTCATTTGCTATTCGAATTTTGCCGTTAGAAGTGCTGCACAGGTCATGTTTGTGTTTAAGGTAGCCTTAATGGTAAATCCTGCTAATGCTGGTGTAATTAAAGCATTGGCTCTGTCGCGCATGTTCCGACTTGTTATTCTATTTCATACTCATGGATTATACACAGCAGAGCTACTGATCTAACCCTAAACCTCCGCTCATAATTAAATTGTGACCCGTGTGCTCAGTGCTGCCATCACAAAGAGAATCTCTCAACCGCCCCCACTGCATTATTGTACAAGACCACTAATTAATGCCAATGGCGATGACAATGTTGCTAATATGTGCTTCATATCAATCTAATGGAAGCACTGCTCAGCTATAGGCCACACAGATTATACATGATTTAGCATGGTTGTGCTCATATTCCATAGGCTATTACTTACCACGCCAAAATGCGCTATCACAGAAAAGATTTGTATAATTAAATGATAACCTTGTCATTGGTGTATGCTGTCATATTTGTATGCTTAACCCACATGTCATTTACAGATTGACAGAAAACAATGATCATAGACTGTTCATTGGAGCACCATTTCATATATGATAAAGCAAATTATGACACTGTTGGAAGCTGCCTTCGTTTAAATCGTTAGTTTATACCGTTTTTGTCTGGAAACTTGAAATTTTTGTGATAGGCTATATTCCATTAATATAATTAAAATTGAATTAGAAAGTTAAATAAACATTGAAATGTTGAAGTTGTAAGCTCATGAACAAAATAAGAAAGGAAACTGTTTTAAAGTTAGGGTAAGGTTGCCTATATCGCACCACTTTAGCATTTATAATTTTTATTGAACAATACAGTTTTTATTTTCTGCATTCCTTTACAGAGATACATTCCCAGAACATTTACCTTTCATGTAAAAAAGAATCCTTGAATTTGACTTAATATGTTTGAATTAGAATGACATTTTCTAAACATTTGTCAGTGGTGCCATTTAGGCAACTAGTTTCCTAAATAGCACCTGCGGTTTCTTAAATCGCACCTCTTTATCTGCAGGGAACAGGACGAAGGAAAGCTTTTAATATTGAACATATTGAAAAGTATGTCATATAAATAATGTAATAAATGCAAATTACAAGTTTATCGTAATTAACTAGCTGTACCCGTGCGCTCCGCTGCACTTGTTAGAAATAAATATAAAGTAATTTTACATAATTAAAATAGGACATCTGGTCCAGGGAACATTCGTGTTTGATAGAAGGATAAATCGTTTAATATGTCACTTAATTTGCATTGTATTTAAATAATTAAAATGCGATCATTTTGGTCTACAGACCACTCATTTAGTGCAATGATAATTCCTTTAACATATTTCTTAATTGTTACTACATGCAAATAATTAAAATATAATCATTTGGTTCAGAGATCATCCGTTTTTGGTGCAATTTGGTCCAATCAAAATTTTGCTTCGGATGAAACATATCGGAAATCATTTTTAAAGAAACTTTTGGTATGCAACATTTGTCACAAAAATCAATAATAAGGGAGATATTTCGATTTATTTAATTCAAGCCCCCTTATAACCCCCCTTTTAAATAAAATATTTTGAATGCCTTATAGTCTAAAATCTAAGTTACAACGAACTTAATTTATATTCCAATTTTCATATAAATCGGTTCAGCCATTATCGCGTGAAAAGGTAACAGACAGACAGACAGACAGACAGACAGACATGCAAAGAAAAATTTCAAAAAAGCGATTTTCGGTTTCAGGATGATTAATTATACATGTTAACACCAATTATTTTTGGAAAATTGAAAATTACCAGAAAATTTTTGGCTTCAGATTTATTATTAGTATAGATGAAAGAGAGTAACGCATCTTAAAATGAAATTGAAAAAATAGAGCATAAATTACCTAGCATTTAAACGGCCTGAATGCGTTTTTTATTGTTACACATTTGCCATGTGCTTCACCAGGCAGTTCAGACTGTAAACTGCGTCACCTTTTCTCCACGATTATCTCGAAGCCACCTATCTGATATAGCTGTCTGAAATGGTTTGACATAGAAACATCTAAAGGCTGGGCCAATGAGTATTACGACGAGAAAACTGAAACAGGAGCACACCATTTTCCCGAGATAATCTAGCTTCTAAATTTTTTGAATGGGTCGTGTAGGTGGACATACAGAAGCAGCACTTTTTTCTATGGCAGGTTTGAGTGACAAATAAAATGTTTGACTATTCGATGTAACCTGACTCAGAGCAAACAACTAACGATCCTGGAGGAGCACCAGCTGATAATGTAGGATGGACTGATTGACGTTTAAAAATTATCATAGATTGCAAAAAATACTTAGTGCGCTTGTACTACACACACTTGTTGTACTAACGCCCTTTTCACCACTTGATATTGCACCCACCCGATACATTCTCCGTTCAGTTAATTAGGCACCTACAAAGTGGTGCGAATTGAGAAACTACGTCATATGTTATTTCCTTCATTCTAGCCTATAATCACCACATATTCGAAAGTCGTACTAAGTTAAATATTCTTTAATATTTATTTAAACCAATAACATCTTAAGATTATGGATTTCTTTGCATACAAATCCGTTATTTAGTTACAAAATGTTGGCTAAATATACATCCACCTGAGCGATTATATTAGATACTCTATCACCACGCTGCAGAAACAAAGAAGTGGCAGAAATCAAGTGATAGGGTGGAAGTTCATATGGTAGATTGTAACAATACCACTAGATGCCACACTACTACAGTAACTTGTTTTAAACTATAGTCGCGACGCTGTTATTCCCGGCGTGACTCCTCCTCTTTGCTTACCCTTGTCTTTCATAAACACTGCTAGCGGAGCCTGCTAGCTTTAAAGCTAGGCGCCAACGTGTTCGTACCCTTAGGAAGCCAAGGCTGTATAAAGTCTAGGTAGGTAGTATCGTTCGCCATTTTTGTTCTTTCGTTGCCGAGCTACCATACGAGGAATCTATTTGCCACACAGTTAAACATTATCATGTCGTAGCTCCTATGATAATAAATCAAACGCACTGTAATTCAGCAAATAATTGAGCGGCAAAGAACGTGCTCGTGTGCTTTCTGCGAGCGCCAACCAAAGAGCCAAAATCGCAGGCGATTATATTAAGTATTTATCCAGCATTAGGAAATGCATAACATCTTCATCAGCGAATCACAAGACGCACACGTTTAAATGTAGCCGACCTGCAACATGATTGGCTGCCGGAAATTAGAGCGACGGGACTATAGCAGTGGTGCCATTTAGGATGCGGTGCGATTTATCCTACTCTACCCTATGTGATGCAATGGCAATACCTCTACTTTTATAAGAATCTAAAATGTGTGGACATCAAAGAAAAGGCAGGACACAGAAATGAGATCTTATTAGCCATAAAAATTAATTTGGAAGGAAGTTGATATAGATTATATTAGGAACATAATAAGTTTTTATCAGAACAAATGGCTCACCCACATTATAAGAATGCACTGCTGCAACAGCACGTATAGTTCTGGGACTAAAGATCAAAAGACAGAAGAACAGTAGAACGAATGCTGAAGAGGTGTAGAAATTAGTTCTGAAGACTCTTGGGCTAAATATTGTCACGTCAGGTTTCTTTCGTTTCCTGAAAACTGAGTTATGATCTTCCCTTGTCTGTGTGATATCCTGTATTCTATCAGACAGAGATACGAAATCCTATTGTCCATCGCTGTGGAGTAACGGTTAGCATGTCTGTCCGTGAAACTAACGAGCCCAGGTTCAAATCCTTGTTTGGACATGTTATCTGTTTGAGTTTTTTCAGCAAATGCTGGATAACTTTCGGCTCTGGAATCTGGACACATTTCCCTGTCATTATCACCTTCATCTCTTTCAGACGCTAGATAACCATTTCAGTTGATAAAGCGTAATAAAATAACCAATTAAAACATAGAAATCTTATTTATCCCACATCACGACAGTTCTATCTATGGCTTTATATCTAGTGCGAAGTCAATAAAATGCCTAAGTATATATTTAGGAAAATCTCCGCCAAAGGTGACAAGTCCTTGATGAAGAAGTGATTTACCACGATCACAATATTACAGTACATTCCCTCTCTCCCTCGCACAATCTGTTCCCGTTGAATTATTTCATGGAGGTAAAATTATAGGTCTGTGTTAATACATGGGTCCTTCAATAATTAGTGACAACATTTGAATGCCACCGGCGTGGCTTAGTCGGTTAAGGCGCTTGCTTGCCGGTCTGAAGTTGCGTCCGGGCGCGGGTTCGATCCCCGCTTGGGTTTTTCCGAGGTTTTTCCCCAACCGTAATGTGAAGACAAGGTAACCTATGGCAAATCCTCGGCCTCATCTCGCCAAATGCCATCTCGCTATCACCAATCTCATCGACGCTAAATAACCTAGTAGTTCATACAGCGTCGTTAAATAAGCAACTAAAAACCATTTTAATTAACAACAAAGAAAACATTTTTTGGAACACTCACATTGTTGCAGTGCCCAGAAGTACTGTAATCTTCTCCTACATGAAGAACCCGCCTTCACACCTCAGGGAGACGACGGATGCCATCCACAGCGTCTTGTACTAATCTTCGAACAGACTGCTCTACTGCTGGTATAATGCCTGTCTGGTTCTAAAGCGAACTCCTCTAAGTGGTAATTTCATTATCGCGATAAAGTTAATATTATATGGAATCATATCTGAGGAATATGGAGGATGCTCCAGAATTTCCCAGTTCCCAGTAATTTTAGTGTCTTTAAGAAGTCGCTGAGTTGGCTCTAAATGTAGAACAAATTACTAAACAATCAGTTTGAAGCCTAGTTGGAGGCAGGATTTTGATTTCACCACAACTTCCAAAACGGCTCTGAGATCCATTTAGCCTCCTATAAAACTGTCTACCGAAGATAAACTTGCGAATTCTAAATTAGGTAGTAGAGCAAATGGAGAGCTTCAAATAGAGTAAAGGTTAGTAATATTGTGATAGGAGTAATATTGTGATAGTTCATTTTGAGAATTCATTACAATTGTACTGAGCGAGAGAAGGACCGGTTTTGTGCAGAAACTTGTCCACGAACATTCCCTTAATATGTTGACGCATAAAACCAATCTTTCCCTCGCTCAATAAAATCGTAATTAATTCTCAAAAAGAACTATAAAAATATTACTCATATCACAATATTACCAACATTTACCCTATTTTGGCTGTACTATGACCAGTAATATGAGCTTCTGTCAGAAATCGAAAGAAGGATAGCAACAGCAAAGGAAGTTTTTAATATAAAAAGGAGCATCTTCTGTCTGTGTACCTCTCGTAAAGGAACTAAGGAAGAGACTAGTGAAGTGTAGCATTGTATCTGGCAGAAACATGGACGTTACGACGAAGTGAAGAGAACCGACTAGAAGCACTTGAAATGTGGATATGGAGAAGAATGAAGCTTGTGAAATAAACAAACAGAATAAGAAACGAAGCTGTGTTGGAAAGAATGGGAGAAGAAAGCATAATGCTGAAACTGATCAGGAGGAAATAAAGGAATTAGTTGTGTCACTGGTTGAGAAGAAACTGTTTACTGAAGGATGCACTGGGAGGAATGGTGAACGGGAGAAGAGTTCGGGGCAGAAGAAGATATCAGATGATAAACGACATTGTGATATATGGATCATATACGGAGACAAGGAGGAAGGGAGAAAATATGAAACACTGGAGAATGCAGTGAAAGTTTGGGCAGAACACTGTGAATGAATGAAATATTTTCTACTGAAGTTAATGGGACTTGGCATATGATGCTCATCACATCATAGGCCTAACTTAAGTCGAGGCCAAGACAATTTGGAACTTTGACTCTGTCCCCCGTGCATCCCAGCGATATGTGCGCAGTAACCTTTGTTACTAATAGGGAAAGGAAGTTCATACATTTGCATATTTGTTCCCTATCGTTGTGTTAATGTGCTGAAAGATTATCTACATGAATCACAAATTTCTGAATACAATGATATTACTTTTATTGTGCAGAAAAGTGCATATTTTGCCTTTATTTATAAAAAGCATCATATTTTTAACATTTATGCAGGGAAACTGTATATTATGTATGTTTATTTGTCTTTCCCTCATTTTTAAAAGTGTTAACCTCGTAAACACGACTAATTTATGTTATGAATGTTGAACGTAACGATGACACTCTCATAGGGAGCCTTTCAAGTTAGCAATTGGTATTCCTTTAGGCCAGGGCTGGGCACCGGGAGCGAATCTAAACTCTAAACGGGGACGCTTAATATTCATCCGTCACGGCACCAACGCTATGCGGCGTTCGGCGGGGAAGAAAGGGGTTGAAGAGAAGTCATATGGCTCCCCGTGAGAGAGTAGAATTCGCTCTTGGTGCCCAGCCCTGCTTTAGGTCTACGGCAGTCTTTAGCAGATTTCGATAGAACAATATCCAGTTTAGCATCAGTTCCAGGAAGTTATGAGATAAAGTGAACGAGAAAACAGCAAATATTCTTTCCAAAAACCCTGGCCATTATCAACTTACAAAAATTCAAGTTATTCTCGAAGGAAAAAAACCCCAAAAACCAACAAAATTTTCTATAGAACAGCTCACAGTTTTTGTGCAAGCCCCTCTTACTTCTTGTGACGTAGAACGAAGTTTTTCGCGCTTCAAAGCTATGCTGAGAGACAACAGGCGAAGAATGACAACAGAAAACATACGTCACTGCCTAGTTGTGAACTGTAACAGCATAAATGGAGCATTCAGCAATGAGGCAAGCACTTAAAAATCCATAGATTAAACGTAAGTTACCTATACCTTATTATTCTGTTAAAATAATCTCAGACCGATAATGCATATTTTTTAGCATATTTATCTATTTTTATGGCATATATGCATAAATATTCTACATGTTTTTAGGGCATGAGCTTCCTTTCCCTGGTTATGAAAGATGTGGAAGTTGGGCAACGAACTGTATGCATGTTTAATATAGCTTGGCCAGAATGCAGTAGATCATTAATGCGTTAACGATAAATTGCAACGCTCACGAATCAAAGGGTAATAAAATCATGGTGAAACTTGTGCGGTAATCAAGTTATAAACTCGTATGGGATATTGATTCTGTCGTGCGGTTGATGCGATAACTGTGTCCCATGAATCGAATGAAATGCGTCATTTTGACTATTGCACTTACGTTTGTTGTAGTTAGTGCAGTTCAGATATAAACACAAATGCAACACGTGCAGTGCGAAGGACAGATTCCATGTATTACATCAGTAACCGTCAGACAGCACGATTCAGGGCAGCGGGCACGTTTCCCCTCCGCGGGCAGGAATGAGTGGGCAAAGGAGGGACGGTTACGTGGTGTAGAAGTAGTAGGAACCACTGGAAATACTCTAATGGCCGGTTTCTCCAAGTATTGTTAGAACATTTAACGAATGTTAAACTCTAAACAGTTTGTTAAATATAGTTTTTTCATGTCTTCAACACTAGTTTGGCTTAACAGACTGTTAAGTGTTTGTTAACTTTAATGGCCATTTTGTCCAAGTAATGTTTAATTTTGCTTAACGAATGTTAAATTAACAGTCTGTTTATTTTTAACGCTTTGTTAATGTATTTTCCATTTGTTCAACATAATTTTGTTTAAGATAACCAACACTTAACTATAACGTCTGTTAGCACTATTTTAACTACTCAGCAGCAGTTGGTAATGATTCTACACATGTAAGACAATTTTTGATTGGCTAAAATTAATCTTTAAATTCTATACTATAGAATGAGTCATGAAACTTGCATAAATTACAACCTGTTACAGTAGGCCACACTCCATAAACAAACAGTTGACTAATGAAAGTTGTAGGTGATGTGCTGAATAATAATTACAAAGTAAGGTTATATTTCCTCATTGCTATTATGGATACGAAATACAAAAGAAATAACACTAATGTATTTAAACAGTCCAAAGTATTTTTTAAATGTTATATTACCTGTCAAATGCTAAATTCCCTACAGAGAGATGCAAAATATTAATTTCGCAACTTCTTTTCGAACAGCTGTGGAGATATCGGCCATGTTTAACTAATTGTTAAACGAGTTAACTGCCCGAAATCCTACATTTAAAATTAACAAACTGTTAACAATCTGTTAAACCAAACTGGTGTTGAAAACATACAATTTTATTAATTAACATACTGTTTAGAGTTTAACAGTCGTTAAATTTTCTAACAGTACTTGGAAAAACCGGCCATAAATGTAGGATTTTAGGCAGTTAACTCATTTGACAGATAGTTAAATATGGCAGATGACACCATAGCTGTTCAAATAGAAGTTGTGAATATAATATTTAAAAGACACTTTGGAACGCTTATATATAGAGAAGATAATCTTCAAAAGTGAAGTGATTATCATATCGGCTGCTATTTTGATATTGAGCTATTATATAGTGAATATTTAGAAAATGTGGGATCTCAACGTGGCAAGGTGCGAGTAACTAGGAGTGATGATTTATATACTATGCATGATACTCAATTGGTGACTACAGATTTTCAAAACAAGTAGGCGTCAAAATTTTACAAGAAATTTAAACCAGATTTGAATATTCTACAAACAGAAATAGACCAATTACTCTAATTCAGCATCTGCTAATAATTACTCTTCATTCTAGATACTGGCTCTTTTCAACTAACTATAGCCAATGTTAATAGTGTTTCAAAATACACAGTGAGTATTATATTAAAAAGATTTCAGCAAAAATTCCTTCTTCGAGAAGTCATAATTTTAGCATTATGTACTATTACCTTACTTTGTAATAATATTATTATTCAATAGTAATAACCTACAATTTTCATTTGTCTTCTTTATCTATCATGGCCTACTGTACCAGGTTATGATTTTATACATGTTTCATAACTTACTCTACAATACAGAATTTAAAGAATAATATCAGTCAATAAAAAATTGCCTTACATGTGCAAAATCATTACCAACTGCTGTTGAGTGGTTAAAATAGTGTTAACGACAGTTATAGTTAAGTGTTGGTTGTTTTAAACAAAGTGGCGTTGAAGAAATGGAAAATATATGAACAGTAAGTTAAAAATAAACAGGCTATTAATTTAGCACTAGTTCAGCCAAATTAAACATTTCTTGAAGAAACTGGCCATGATTCTAAGGTTCAGTTTTAATTAATAATGCACATAAAATGAATTTAAGAGAGATTTCCTGGTGTCAGTTTTAGTATTATCACAATTTCGTATCCTATTAACCACATGTAGTTAACATGAATTGTGTTAATGCCACATAAGAAGACTGACTCTAAGGTTTAATTGTAATTAATAATGCACATAAAATGAACTTAACAGCGATTTCCTTATGTCAGTTTTGGTATTATCACGATTTTATATCCTAGCAACTACATATAGTTAACACGGATTGTGTTAGCGCCACGTCATAACAAGACTGACTCTAAGGTTCAATTGTAATTAATAATGCACATAAAATGAACTTAAGAGCGATTTCCTTACGTGAGTTTTGGTATTATCACGATTTAATATCCTAGCAACCACATATAGTTAACATGGATTGTGTTGACGCCACATAACAAGACTGATTCAAAGGTTCAATTAATTAATAATGCACATAAAAAGAAGTTAACAGCGATTTCCTTATGTCACTTTTAGTATTATCAGAATTTCATATCCTAGCAACCACATATAGTTAACATGGATTGTGTTGACGCCACGTAACAAGACTGACTCTAAGGTTCAATTGTAATTAATAATGCACATAAAATTAACTTAACAGCGATTTCCTTATGTCAGTTTTAGTATTATCAGAATTTCGTATCCTAGCAACCACATATAGTTAACATGGATTGTGTTGACGCCACATAACAAGACTGACTCTAAGGTTCAATTGTAATTAATAATGCACATAAAATGAAGTTAACAGATATTTCCTTATGTCACTTTTGGTATGATCACGATTTAATATCCTAGCAACCACATATAGTTAACATGGATTGTGTTAACGCCACATAACAAGACTGATTCAAAGGTTCAATTAATTAATAATGCACATAAAATGGTGTTAACAGCGATTTCCTTATGTCACTTTTGGTATTATCACGATTTAATATCCTAGCAACCACATACGAGTATAGTTAACATGGATTGTGTTGACGCCACATAACAAGACTGATTCAACGGTTCAATTGTAATTAATAATGCACATAAAATGAAGTTAACAGCGATTTCCTTATGTCAGTTTTTGTATTATCACGATTTAATATCCTAGCAACCACATATAGTTAACATGGATGGTGTTGACGCCACATATAACTGACTCTAAGGTTCAATAATAAATTTTAATTAATAATGCACAAAAATGAACTTAACAGCGATTTTGTTAAGTCACTTTTAGTATTAGCAGAATTTCATATCCTAGCAACCACATATAGTTAACATGTATCGTGTTGAATCCACATAACAAGACTGACTCTAAGGTTCAATTTGTAATTAATAATGAACATAAAATGAACTTAACGGCGATTTCTTTATGTCAGTTTTAATATTATCAGAATTTCGTATCCTAACAACAAATCGTAATACAATCAACATTCAGTGTATTCCATCAGAATATAAGAAGTATAAGAAATAAGACTGATGAACTACTTGCATCCTTAGTTTCCGAACATTTAAATCCGAATGTGCTATGTAATACCGAACACCATATGAAACATCAGGAAATATTGTCTCTCTCACCGGAAGGATATAAATTAGGTGCTAGTTACTGCAGACAAACTCTTGAGGATGGAGGCGTGAGTGTATTTCTCAAATCTGACCTTAAATTCAAAAATATTGATCTTTCACATTTTTGCAAAGACAGGGATTTAGAAATTTGTGCTGTTGAATTAGAAAATGAAACATATAATTTCATTATAATATGTCTATATAGAGCACCATCTGGAGACTACGAAAATTTTATTCATTTATTGGAAAAGGCACTAGAATACTTACAGAAACTGAAACGTGAATGCATTATTTGCGGAGACATCAATGTCGATTATCTAACAGAATGCAATAGGAAAGATCAACTAAATTCATTGCTAGCATCTTTCAATTTAATTTACACAGTAAACTTTCCGACCAGAATACAAGGGGATTCAGCTACTGCAATAGACAACATATTCATCGGAAAAGAAAAAATAGGTATATCTCAAACAACCCCAATAATTAATGGTCTTTCGGATCACGATGCTCAACTCCTAAGTATAAATATTAACACATCATCAAAAAAAACAACTAAAGTGAGATTCAGAAATATAAACAGGGAATCATTAAATGATTTTGAAATAAATCTTAAAAATGAAACATGGGAATCAGTATACAGTCAAAGTGATATGAACAGTAAATTCAACGAGTTTCATAAAACATTTCTAAATATTTTTGAATCCAGTTTTCCTGTAAAGTATAAAAATGAAACAATATGTAACAATAGATGGATTACACAAGGTATTAAAATCTCATGCAAAACCAAGAGATCATTATACATACAGAGCAGAAATAGTAATGATACAAACTTAAAACAACACTATAAAAATTATTAAAAAATAATACACAAAGTAATTCAAAAAGCTAAAGAATTACACTATAATACAACAATACAAAACTCTGATAATAAAATCAAAACAACTTGGAACATAATTAAAAAAGAAAGTGGACGATCAAAAAGTAAAGTAACAAACTATACCCTTATATCTAACAATACAAAAACGTCAGACCCAAATGAAATTGCAAACATATTTAACAAATATTTTCTTACAATAACTGATAACCTCAACATCCCCCAAGATAATGTTACTAACAGTTTAGATTCTTTAACACAATATTTTCCGACAAAATTCCCAAATATTCAAATATTTCCAACAAACAAACAAGAAATAATTGCAATTATTAAAAATCTAAAGTCAAAAAACTCCTCAGGGTATGATGAAATAACAAGCAAAATATTAAAAGCGAGTTCACATATTATAGCTGGGCCATTAAATTATTTATGTAACTATTCAATGTTCAATGGTATATTTCCCGAGAGATTAAAATATTCAATGGTTATTCCTATCTTCAAAAAGGGAGAAACAACGTCTGCAGAAAATTACAGACCCATATCACTTCTACCAGTCTTCTCCAAAATCTTTGAAAAAGTAATGTATAAAAGATTATATCATCACCTAGAAAGATACAGCATTTTAGTCCCAGAACAATTTGGATTTAGGAAAAATAAAGGCACAGAAAATGCAACATTTAGTTTAACTGACAAAATTCTGGAGGCAGTAAATAAAAAATTACAAGTTGGAGGGATTTTCTGTGATTTATCCAAAGCATTTGACTGTATAAATCATAAAATGCTGCTAGATAAATTAGATTATTATGGAATTAAAGGTGTTGCACACCAGTGGTTTCACTCATATCTCATGGATAGGAAACAGAAAGTTGAAATCAATACAACTATGAAATCTACATCGACATGGGGAACTATTAATAATGGAATTCCTCAAGGATCAATATTAGGTCCCCTAATTTTTCTAGTGTTTATAAATGATCTTGCCCCCCTTATAAAAGATGTAGGTCATCCCATATTATTTGCAGATGACACAAGTATAGTAATTACAGCCAATAATTCCAACACATTCCAATCTTCAACAGAGGAAATTCTCTTCAAAATATGTGACTGGTTCTCAGTCAATAAATTAGTATTAAATTGTAACAAAACTAACATAATTCAATTTAAATCCTGTCCAAATTCAACGTCCCAAATTTCTAGCGCAATAATTAACAATAGATCCCTATTAGAAACAACAACAACCAAATTTCTTGGTTTAAAAATCGATGTGTTAAAATGGAAAAATCATATTAAAGAAATTACCCCCAAACTAAATTCAGCTTGTTTTGCTATTAGATCTATGCAAAAGATAGTAAATATCAATACCTTAAAAACAATATACTTTGCATACTTCCACTCGGTAATGAGTTTTGGAATAATATTCTGGGGAAATTCCACAGATAGTAACAATATATTTCTATTACAAAAAAGAGTAATTAGAATAATAGTAGGTGCGAAATCTAGGGAGTCGTGTAGGACTATTTTAAAAAAAACTACAAATAATGCCCATGGCTTGTCAGTATATCTTTTCATTAATAGTCTTCCTCGTATGTAATCGTAAAAACTTTGTAACTAATTCAACAGTTCATAGCATAAATACACGTCAAAAAAATGACTTTCATACTCTATCAAAAAGGAATGCGTTATATGGCAGTAAACATTTTTAATAGCCTCCCTATCGATACAAAAAATGAAACGCAAAACATAAAATTATTTAGGGCCAAATTAAAGAAGTACCTAATTTCTCACGCATTCTATTCTGTAGGTGAATTCATGACATTCAATAACACTTCATGAAATTGATACTAAAACTATGTGTTGTACTAGTAGACTATATTGTAAATCTCGTCTGTATATATTTCATCTAGACTGTGACTATAAATTAAGATTTTATAATAGTATTAAGTTTTTTGACTTGTTCCATATTCTAGCTGTAAGCATGTATGAATACAATGGAATGCTAATAAATACAATACAATACAATACAATAATTATATAGTTAACACGGATTGTGTTGATTCCACAGAATGACTCTAAGGTTCTATTTTGTAATAATTTTAATTCTAGTTAATATAACTCTGACAGATATAAGTGCAGGATGTTCCAAACGAAGATCAACGACACTAAACAGTTTTTAATTTTTGTGTCGGAGATGTTATGATTACCTACGGAAATGAATGGAAGTGCAACGTGCTTAATTTGTAATAAAGTGCTTAATAGATGAAGAAATACAATTGCAACGACATCATACTGCTTGCCATGTAAGTGAATATCAGAAATATGAGGAAGCAGAGCCCATAGAAGTGATAGAAGAGATTTCATTTGGTTTATTTTACGACGTTTTATCAACTGCAATGTTATCTAGCGTCTGAGTGAAATGAAGGTGGTAATGTCAGCGAAATGAGTGCAGGATATAGCGTCGAAAGTTTTCCAACATTTGCTCTTAATATGTTGAGGGAAACCCCCAGAAAAACCTCAACCAGGTAACATGTCTCAACCAGCATATGAATCCGGGTCCGCTTGTTGCACGATCAGACATTCTAAACGTTTCTGTACAGCGGTGGACGATAGATCTAAAGATGATGATGTTGATGGTTGTAGGCACTAAGTAATTGTTAGATTCTTATATAGAAAAACATTTCTTAGTAATTAGTTATTAAATCAGTTCGTAAAAGCAATATCGGTATATTATTACTACATTATCAGGAACAGAATTTTTTCCGAAATCAAAATGTGTATTTATGTGCCTATAGATATAAAAGTAAATGATGTCACTCAGGAAACCCTGTCAAAAATCGTCAGCATTATTTTATATTTTCTTCCTGCCTATATGAAACCTACAGAATTTTTAATCGTTAGTTGAGGATTTTACATTTTTATAGTAGTGTGCAGTATTTCAAGCATTAATAAAATTACTGGTTTTACCTACTTCCGGATAATGGCTATCACAGTTAAAGAAGAAAAGTATTTCGTGAAATTATATCTCATATTTTATTTTTCATTAAAAATATTTCAATGTTCTGTTTTAACTGGAAAACATTTTATATTGGATGTGAATTCAACGTTAATTACTTTTACATGTGTATTGTAATATTTACCCCAGCGACCTGTAAACAGGGTATTGTTTCTTAAGCCAAATTAGTTACATAATTACTATGTTGGGAATGCAATGTGAGAATTTATTTATATTCTATTCAGGATGAATCTTAGACCGATTTTTTCAGCTACGTGAAGACAGCTTTATTTATGGAGTTAACAGGGAACTCAGTTATAGAACTATGGAATAAAAACTGGGTATGCGGTTCGGTTTCTTAGTGGACATAACAAGTGAACTTATTATGGCCAAGAAAATCAAAATTGCAGGCTAGTGCAGAATGAGCTTCCACCGTATATCGTCCATATTACAGAATGTCCATATGATAAAACCTCCATAAGGTCAAGAAGTCCATACGGTGAAAATGTCCATGTACTAAATTTCCATACGACAGAAAGCCCTTATGATAAAACGTTCGTAAGGTGAAAATGTCCATAGTGTCAAACGTCCATAATGTCCAAGTTCAAAGGAAAATTCTGCTTGAATAGAACACAATAAATTTTATTCCATAACTCGTACAAATAAGATATTAATCATCGGGAACCGGAACCCCACTTTTAAGATGGTAACCAGTACTTTTTTTTAAGGTAGCTATATGAGAATTTCTCCATTTTCTTTGTACCTGTTGTAGTTTCTTACAATCTGGAGAATTTGTCTTTGATTCGTCAAATACGTTTTATTCACCGACTCTGTAATTTGTGTTTGCCCCCCTCTTGGTTGCAATATTTGTGTCCAAATGTCATTTTCTTCGCGCTTTAGGTTCTTCCTCTTGCCTTAACACGGTTCAAGATGCACTTTACTTCTATACCTGCTTCATCGGCACTATGTAAATGCTTATCTGTGCCATCCCGCAAAACCCGAATGTTATCCAGGTTGCTGTTGGTTATCATCGATGCATTACAAATTTTCCTTTCCCTGCATGGCCAATATATTTTTGTCCTCTCTCTGTTACAGTCATGATGTTGGTACAGGTACCCACGAAAAAAAAAAAAAAAAAGAAGTGGTTTACCCTTCTATGATGGCACTAACTGAGGATTTCGTTTTATCTTAAAAAATTTCAGTTCTGGTTAGTTGTGTACTTGAAAATTTTTTACATAGATTACTATAACTACATTGAACAATGAATATAGTGTACATTATAGAGCTATGGACATTATGACTCTGGACATTAGAGTGAAGTGGACATTGTAGAACTATGGACATTTTGACTCTGGACGATTTAACATGGACATTTTCAACGTGGACATTATTCCGTGGACATTTTGACGTATGGACATTATAATCCTGGACTTTGTCTGGTATAAAACAGTGTTACTATAAATGATCTTTTCGACTACAAACTTGAATAACTATCGTTAGGAGACACGTATAAACATGACATTGGTGTCAATGGAAAGAGAAACTTAAATATTTTTTGTTATCCATTAGGTTAAATAACATGTGCTACTCTTAAATCAGCAAAAATGAGAAAACCTGAAATTGGTACAAACAGAAAAAGAAACTCCAACAATTTTTTTTTCACTGGAAAACATGAAACAGAAATATAAACATTTGGTTCACAATCGTAATTAAGTCACATGTGCTCAATGTGAGCTCCTTGTGTAACACGACACACATCAAGTCTGTAGTCAATTTCCTGTCATACACGTTGTAGCATTGGACCATCCACTAGTGCAATAGCGTCCGTGATGCAGACACGAAGATCCTCAATGGTAGGTGGTAATGGTGGCTGATACACTTGTTGTTTTATAAAACCCCACAGAAAAAAATCACAAGTAGTGACGTCGGGGGAACGTGGAGGCTAATGCAAACATTCTAAATCTTCACAGCGAGCACATCCAAGCCATCTTCTTGGAAGTCGTGTATTCAGTTCGTTTGTGACATCTAATTGGTAATGGGGTGCTGCCCCATCCTGATGAAAAATGAGATCTTCGATGTCCTGTTCCAGTTGTGGAAGAAGCCATAACTGTAACATGTCTACGTACGAATTACCTGTAACTGTCGCCTCGACAAAAAAGAAAGTGCTAGACTGGGATATGTGAAAATCTAGCACACAAAATGCCCTCCTGTCTTCGTTTCCAGCCATTTTTCTGTTATATCGTCTCCTAGCAACGAAATGAATAAATATGCGACAGGTTCACCAATATAACAAAAAAATTTGAGTTTCTCTTTCCATTGATGCCAATATCATGTTTCTAAGTGTCTCCTAACGATAGTTATTCAAGTTTGTAATAGGAAATATCATTTATAGTAACACTGTATTATGAATTATCACAGTGTTGAAAAGTGTACATTTTCAAAATTATATCTAAAGTGTTACATATTTCGTTTCAGTCACTGCAATTTTGTTTATGTAAACATTGGTAAATTAATATATTTTCATTTAAAAGGTATGAAGACTATCTGATACTTTACATTCATTTTAATTTTTGTCTTAATTTATCACAAAATGTTACGTTCTCTGTGTACTGTTACTGTATTTTCATTGTCGTCATAATTACAGCTATAATTGTCATTATACCCATAATAATAATTAACCACACTTCGTCACTATTAACATTGCCATAGCCTAGAACAACAGCAACAGCAACAAAAATACATGTACATATTACAGGTCCTGATAAATGTTCATCACCTCGTGCGGGCAACGGAGTAAGTATCTGAAGCCCGGTAGGCACTGTAATGATGGAGCCTGTATTACATGTTTGTAAAATTGAAAAATAAAAAAAAGAAAATCATAATATATGCACACTCATTAGTTTCATGCATAAGTTCGTAGCGTTTTTGTTCGTCATAACAACACTACGTTGTTAGGAGGTTGTTTACCGTTTGTCATTTGTTATTTTGTAGTATTGTGCTTGTAAATACGCCTGCAATTTACGGATTTGAAGAACGCTTGTTCTATTTATGGGCTAAAGAAGATGGGGTATCAAGGGGAACAAAACGAATACTTCCGATATTATATTTCTGCTTGAGTATTGAGTAGAGGAGCAAAAGCTGCGGAGACGGCTCGAAACATTTGTGCCGTATACGGAGAGAATGCCATCGGAGAAAGCACTGCAAGAAAATGGTTTTGTCGTTTTAACACACAGCACTCCGTACAAAAGCGAGTGTCCATCCAAAGAATATGTTATGCGTCTGGTGGGATGAAGAAGTCGTCGTGTACTAAGAATTGTTTCCCTGGAATGTAACTATAACTGTTAACATTTATTGCCAACAACTGTGATGTCTTGCGGCCGCAATTGAAGAAAAACGACCAGAAAGACCGCTTCAAATGCCGCTGCAACATGATAATACACTCCTGCACCGTTAACACGACGAAAGTAGCTATCCAGGATCTTGGATGGGAGGTGACTCCACATCCCGCATATTCTCCCGATCTTCCAGCACCCTTAGATTTCCACCTCTTCCGCCCTCTATCCTTCAATATTCAAGGACATTCCTTTGATAACGAAGATGTTTTACAAACTTGGCTTGACGACCTCTTTAACTACAAACGAGGAGATTTCTACAGATGTGTAATAGAAAAACTACCGGCTGGAGGTGAAGGAAATTAAAGGACGATAACATTATTAGGACGGCTTCCTGCAGGAAGAAAATATAACTGTGGCTCCCGTGTCTATAAATTTTATTCCCCTTTACCATAGTTTAATCTGCAAACCTCTGATTTAGTGGAAGCCTCGTAGGAACTAGCTCTGAAGACGAATAATCATTTCTTTATCTCATTATATTAAATAACTAGCCGTACCCGTATGCTCCGCTGCACCCGTTAGAAATAAATATAAAGTAATTACATAATTAAAATAGGACATTTGATCCAGGGAACATTCGTTTTTGATAGAAGGATAAATCGTTTAATATGTTACTTAATTTAAATTGTATTTAAATAATTTCAATGCGATCATTTTGGTCCAGAGAGCAATCATTTGTTGCAATGATAATTCCTTTAACATGTTTCTTAATTGTTATTACATGCAACCATAGTTTAATGAAGATTGATATATCATTTAGTTTTAATGTGTATACTTCATATTACTTGCTATATGTTTCCATTGAATTATGGTAATAACTTAATTTTAACCCTTGTTTTCTACGTCTTCAGTAAATGACGCTTGGCCCACCATGGGTCTGAACCCTTCAAATAACTTAAATAGTGATACAGCATAAACAGGGATATGTAATTATATTTCTTTCTTTCGAAAATGTAAGAATCCACGATCTCCTATGTACCATTGCCATAGAATGAATAAATGTGTTTTTTCTTCCGGCTCAAAAATTTTATATTTTGCACATAGGAGTTACTGCAGGAACAACAACGCTATAATCTGAGGCGGCGATGAAAATGTATTGTATTGTTATTTTAAAAGTCTTGTATGTCTTTAAATTTCACTCCGAAGTTATTGTAATAACATTATAGAATTATGTCCATCTAGAGAAACTACACTTTCCAAAGGTGAAATAATAATTAAACAATTAATTAGCTTTCGATATTACTTCATACAAACACAGAAACATTCTCTGTAGGCTGTGTTTAATAGTTTTCGATTGTTGTTGTCCAAGGCCCCTTATAGACGAAGTCATTTGTTTTTATTTCAATACAGCGCCTTAAATGACGTTATTGTAATTGTAAAACTCATTTATCTCATTAAATATCAGTCCTATCGAAATTTTGTATAGAATAAAACTTATCGGAAATCATTTTTAAAGAAACTTTTGTTAAGTAACATTTTTCATGAAATTTAATAATAAGGGAGATATTTCGATTTATCTAATTCAGGCCCCCTTATAACCCCTCTTTTAAATAAAGTATTTTGAATGCCGTATAGCCTGAAATCTAAATTACAACGAACTTAATTTATATTCCAATTTTCATATAAATCGGTTCAGTCATTATCGCGTGAAAAGGTAACAAACATCCAGACAGACATACAAACAAAAATTTCAAAAAAGCGATTTTCGGTTTCAGGATGGTTAATTATACATGTTAACACCAATTATTTTTGGAAAATCGAAAATTACCAGAAAAATTTTGGCTACAGATTTATTATTAGTATAGATTGCTAAATGTCGAGTTTAGTAAACTTCATGTATACGAACCGAAGACATTAGGATGTTGCAAGATCCTTTAGTTCGACCGCGCCTAGTGAATGTACAGTAGCATATCTATGGAGACGTGCTACTCGTAACACGATCACTTGGTAATTCCGCATGTGGCGACAGTACCGCTGAGAGAACTGTGGGTAGTGCCGGCAGAGTACGTGTAACATTACACTTTTCTTGCGTGTAACAAGCAAGTGGGTATTCGAAGTGGAGTTGTGTTAGGCAACTTCTCCTACTCCCCTGACGTGCGGCTTGTTTGAACAGCGGTCTGCAGGCGTTACGGAAGGTGCTCTACTCTTCTGTTTAATCGAGCGGCCGGTCTGCCTTTAGAGTACAGCAAAGGAGTATTATACCTCCCGGCGTAATTGCAATCATCCCGTTCTTACCAGTCACACACTCTAAGCGCTCCGTGACGCCTAATATTTGAACATGAGAATGACTGACCCGTTTTCTTAGTGCGCCTACCAGAGATTCCACAGAAATGCTCAGAGTTCATATAACAATGCGCAGCGAACACGGTTTCATTCTTCTAGTTAGCACACGCCGTAACTACTTTTGATGCTCAGGAATTATGTCAATAATTTCGAGGGAAAAATTGTTCCGGAGCCGGGTATCGAACAATTTTTCCCTCGAAATTATTCAAATCAACTTTACAGGGAGTTATACCTGAAATCTTGATTTGCATAATACACGTCACTGTTCGTTAACAGAAAACCACAATTTAAGTCACACGGAGTTAGTGTGCACTCGAAGTTGGTTGCTTGACGGTTGTCAGCCCGCTTTGAGGTCTGTGGATATAGAGGGAAAAATTGGATCGGTGTCGGTTAGAGTTCCCGGATAGCTCAGTGGTAGAGCGTTGGTACGTTAAACCAAAGGTCTCGGGTTCGATACCCGGCTCCGGAACAATTTTTCCCTCGAAATTATTCAAATCAACTTTACAGGGAGTTATACCTGAAATCTTGATTTGCATAATACACGTCACTGTTTGTTAACAGAAAACCACAATTTAAGTCACACGGAGTTAGTGCGCACTCGAAGTTGGTTGCTTGACGGTTGTCAGCCCACTTTGAGGTCTGTGGATATAGAGGGAAAAATTGGATCGGTGTCGGTTAGAGTTCCCGGGTAGGTCAGTGGTAGAGCGTTGGTACGTTAAACCGAAGGTCCCGGGTTCGATACCCGGCTCCGGAACAATTTTTTCCCTCGAAATTATTCAAATAAACTTTACAGGGAGTTATACCTGAAATGTTGATTTGCAGGAATTATGTCAATGTTTATTTTATGTTACATGCTTTAAGTCGGATGATGACGTTTATTTTACGAATTGACTGTACGACTACCGCGTTCCTTGCGTAAGGACTTCATTCTTATTGTATTAGGTTATTTTACGACGCTTTATCAACATCTTAGGTTATTTAGCGTCTGAATGAGATGAAGGTGATAATGCCGGTGAAATGAGTCCGGAGTCCAGCACCGAAAGTTACTCAGCATTTGCTCGTATTGGGTTGACGGAAAATCCCTGAAGAAATCTCCACCAGGTAACTTGCCTCGACCGGGAATCGAACTCGGGCCACCTGGTTTCACGGCCAGACGCGCTAACCGTTACTCCACAGGTGTGAACAAGGGTTGTTTATTGCCGTTCTTATTGTGACTGGAGATTGAGGAATAAGGAAAGAAGACACTGTAATTATGTAATTTCTTTCTCTAGTTCCGAGAAGAGAACACTTGTCTACTTCGTATTTGTAAAGTGTGTACAGTGTGTTCAAAAAGTCAATCGCCAAACTTCTAGGTTTGATATAAGAGACCAAAACAAGTGAAGAGGTCGAGGGAAAAACGATGATTGTTACATTTCTGTTAAGGATTAGATAATGATCTAATTGAGTCTATAACTGCAAGATGTAGTGCTGTTTCTATAGAAAATAAAGGCAAGGATTACTGTATTCGTGGTGATAATTCTCCTTTTTATCATTTTTCATAAGAACAACATTAAATTTCGCAGTGATCCATTGAATTAGATAATGACATCAACCTTAAGAATACTGTAACATTAATCGTTTTTCCCGCGAACTCTTCAAGTATTTTTGTTCAATACCCATAGGTGGAAAACTCATATTGAGTGAGATTTGAGTAAGCGCAGGTAAAATACGAGAATGGAAGAGGAGACCAAACAGATGATTCTGTTTACAAATCACGACACTAAATGCTGATTAGGTATACGTATTACGTTGTGATGTCATACTCTTAGACCTGTGTTAAGTAAATATTGTGTAGCACTAGTAACTCAGTCACGGTTTAGTGTTAATAAGAAGAGATACACGTGGATAAAACTTGGGGACATACATTTTTGTTTTCTGTGCGGCTGAAGGTAATAGTCGAAGAGCCCACAGAATGTATCGCGAATGTTTCCGTTAACGAAAATGTCTTTATTATCCCACATTTTCTGCAAATCCCGATCGACTGGGAGAAACCGGCACATTGATGGTAACCAGCTCACTTTGCAGAGCCATTTCGTGAAGTAATAACAGTAATAACTAGGGCTAGGATTTTGATGACCTATAAATCATGAAAAAATGTCCTTAAAACAATGCAATTATGACCTAAAATCTTTCAAAAATGCCCTAAAAATTGATCTTACATAATTGGCTTAGTAGGAAAATAGGTTTTGTACTACTTAATATTTAGACTAGTAATTAAATTAATTTCTACGAGCAGTACCAACATTTAATTTTATTTAATTTTACATAACTTTTTCTAAGTGGTACACGTTAATTAATTATTTTACCTGATGTAATTTCCATATAGCTCACCACAAGGCCACTCTTACCCGGAATTAGGAGGTATAGAGGAGTCTATATCGATAGGGTGATTGGAGTGTACTACGTTAAAATGGCAATATTTGTGTAGAAAAATATTAAAATATTCTACAAAATAATGGGTATTAGCCATCGGCGTAGCTTTGTCGGTTAAGGTATGTATTAACGTTTTGGAGGAAAAATCTACATTTTTTAACCAGCCTTTTTAAGATATTTATCAGACAACATATGAAAGTAGACTAACATAACCATATATCAGAAACTTCAGTTTCACTTTTTGATTCCTTAAAAAAAAATAACCAATTAAAAATTATTCTATTTCTTCAAAATGCCATATATTTTCTAAAAATTACTCTATTTTGAAATTTCTTTCACTGAGTTATTGCTGTTTATGCGTACAATGCTCTGTACTAGGATTTTGCAACTAACATTATTACAAAGAAAATTTTAGTCAAAAAAACGCCATTTCAAACGTTAATACATACCTTAAGGCGCTTGCCTGCCGATTCGGAGTTTCACTTGGTCGCGGGTTCGACTCCCGCTTGGGCTGATTATCTGGTTGGGTTTTTTCCGACATTTTTCCCAACCATAAGACAAATGTCAGATAATCTATGGCGAATCCTCGGCCTCATCTCGCCAAATATATCGCTATCACCAATTCCATCGACACTAAATAACTTCGTAGTTAATATAGCGTCATTAAATAACCAAATAAAAAAGTAATGGGTATTAATGGACAAAATATATAGACAAATATCAAAGGAAATAAGCATTATTTTCTATTAATAATAGGAATTTTTAGCCAAAATTAAATGAAAATGCCTCAAAAATCTCCGAATAAAACAAAAGATGCTCTTATGAGTTGAAACAGGCAAAAAATGCAAAAAAAATTCCCCCTAACAAATATGTTTTAAAACACTGAGTTTATCACATAACATATAAATACTAAAGCAGCTATGTTTCTGGCTTACTAGAAAAAAGATGTAATTTCATAAAAATCCTAGGCCTACTAATAACCAACACTTCCGACAGTCGGTGCATCGGCCTGGACCTGTAAATAGGCCTGTAGTTTACCCGGACCCCTCATCATTAGATTTCTGTGGCGCTACTTGAAAACCTTAGTGTGTTCTTCCGCTGTTAATTCGGAGATGATACTTGTTGCATGGATTTTGCAGCGGCCACTATCATTACATGACACATCTTAAATATTCCAGCGAACATGGGACAATCTACTGCAGGGCTGGGCATGAGAGCGGCTCCATTTAGTCGGCCAGAGCTGCTCTCGCTCCGCAAGACACTTCAATTCCAAGCCAGAGCAGAACGCTCACGCAGTGGCGGACTCACATTACAGCTATCTTCCCTGCATTAATATAACAAGACCCACGGTTGTTCTAGTCATTCAGTCTGTCATTACATAATAGTTTATAAGGATATTACATCAATCCATTGTAGGCTACATTACAGAATTTATAATACTCTTATTAATTTAATGAAATAAACCTCGCTCTATGCACACACACAAATCATTAGGCTTATTTACATAACCCATACGCACATACTGCAATCTCCTCACCACGATCCTACGAGACAGGTTTATGTCTTCCACTTCCCCTACTTGCTGTGGACAGAGTTCATCTGCCAATATAATTAAACATCGCTTGATGAATTCACCTTCGTTGAATGTTTTCAATTCCTTTGCAATTTCGTGGCAAATTTGGTAGCTAATTCTCATAGGCGATTCACTAAGTGCATTATTGTCATCCTGTTAATATATAATATAATATAATATAATATAATATAATATAATATAATATAATATAATATAATATAGTAGCCTATGGTATAATATAATATAATATGATATATGATATGATACGACCACAAATTAATACAACTTAAAGAAAATGTTTCTCAACTACATTATATTAGAGTATCTATTTGATATTTATATTGCATTGTAAGTTATGATAGTACATTTAGTAATATATAATTTTAAATTATACAAATGGTATATCATAGTATAGTATATTACAGTTCATGATATATAATATGATGTATTATATATCATAATACTTGTATAAATTAAAATTATATATTACTAAATGTATAATAACCTATAATGCAATGTAAATATCAAATAGATACTCTAATATAATGTACCTGAGAAACATTTTCTTTAAGTTGTATTAATTTATGGCGTTCATTACCAGCATATTTGTCATATTCAGTAGCATGTTGTAAAGAATAACGTCGTAGAATATTGAACTTCTTAATCACTTGGAGTGTTTTATGCCAAATTAAAAACTTTGCTAATCCACTGCTCTCTACCAAAAAGAACTCCTCCCATGATACATTAAAAAGCATTGGAAATAGCGGGACGCTTTAGTGTATGAGCGGAAGCTCCATCTTCAGAGTTCGCCATCATACTGCAGAGTCACCACTGCACCACTGAATGACGTACAGTATACATACGTCACAGCGCTCGCAAGACTCGCTCTTTAAAGCACACAGCGCTCATTTCTCAGAATCACGTAATGTGCTCAGCCCTGATCTACTGCGGCTGAGCAGTGAGGCTGATGGCGGTCACTTTGAGCGTATCTAATTAACTGAACACTCATCACAATAAATTAATGAAAAAAAGGTAACTTCGCTTTATTCTCAATCATATTCAATATTCTCTTCCACTCTTAGTATTTCTCCTGCGCATGCCTAGTACTCACTCAGTATGGCTTTCTGATGCATGATTATTTAACAAAAATTATTTGCTTTGGTCTCCTCCACCATTCGTAGAATTTTGGTCATAGAGTTTTTAAACACTGTATATATACATCACTTAGCTCAAAACATACCAATAGATAGTTGAATCATTTGTAATTATGCCTTATACAATGACGTTCGTGCAATATCACACCTATCATACTGTATTCCAATAACTAGAAAACGGAATTTAGGCAAAAACCTATTTGTTTCCTTGATACATACAGGCTAGAGATTTAATATTTACATTTTTCATGGAAGTACAGGTATAAATAAAGGGGTTTTATAGTGCGTAAAATATCTATTTCAACGTTAGTGCCTATTTATCAGTTGTTTTTTTTTTTTTTTTTTAATTTTTGCATCATTTTTCGTAACTGTTTACTCTTTTTCTTAAAACATTCTGTACCGTTTACATTAAAAGACGGATAACAACTCTTTCTAGCAGTGAACAACACAACAGAGAAGTACCTTCGAGCCATCCCTTCTCATTCTTACAATTTCATTCCTAAAATTCCAACTTTCAATCGGCCTGGGTAGCATAGTCGGTATAGCGCTGGCCTTCTGTGCTAGAGTTTGAGGGTTCGATCTCGGCCTAGGTCAATGGCACTTAAGTATGCTTAAATGCGACAGGCTCATGTCAGTAGATTTAATGGAATGTAAAAGAACTTCTGCGGGACAAATTATTATTATTATTATTATTATTATTATTATTATTATTATTATTATTCTATCTTCCTCCGTCTGTCAGCAATGTAACACAAGCTCGCTGGGTTGTACCCAAATAAGCATTCTCTTGCATTCCAAGACAGATAACAACTCCTTCCTTTTTTCTCGCCATTTGTAAGCACAGCAGTGAGCGACACAATAGCCACAATTGGTGCTGATCATCTACTGTACTGTGAAGCAACTATGGAAATGTGATTTGTGAATGAAAAACGCCAACTTAAAGACAGCTTGTCTTCATTATGTGGATGCATGTGTACCCTTATAAAATGTGAAATGTGTGGAAATTTCTTTTATTCCTAGAATTTTGCATTAAATATATGTTGAATCTTATATTAGTAACATTCTTTAACAAAAAAAGCCTATTTTTATTTTATAGAGAAAGGAATTCAAGAGGCTGTTTTAGGCGCCTAAAATTCCACTTTTTAGGGCCTAAAATTCCACTCTCTACCAATAACATATATCCCTTCGAGCAACTGCAAAAAAAAAAAACAAGTCCAGTATCTACAATTATTACAACCATCTCCGGCTTTGGTTTCCGTAATATAGGCGTAGTTGAGATTTATTACGTTCCCATAACGAATGAGTTGTTTTTTTTCATATTGTCCTGTTTTATCGTAAGGTATGGCTTTGTTCCATAGTCATGAAGATAAATATAGCCTATATATAGATCTATGTAGATACGCATCAATAAAAGAAAGTGAGGGAACGGTAATGGGTAACATATACTTGAAATACACATTAATAAATATATCAAAATACTAGAAAAACTAACCTAGATAATATTTACATCAATTCTATAATATCAACACTGTTTATGTCAACATATCTGTCTTTATTTCTTCGTATGAGTGTATTGATACGTTTCGGCTTCAGAAACGACGTGCAAGCAATAGTTCACCTGATTTAGAAAACACTCTTTCGCTAGGGACCGAAGTTAATGGAACTGTATAAGATAATTCAGTGCTGAAAGTACTAGTTTGGAGAAACGGCTGCCCTCTATATTCTACTATTTTTGGGTGTTATTCTTCCATGAAATTATTGACTCATTTATATACCTATCTTGTAGAACTGACGAACTATTTACTTATAAAAGAACAGCAGCGTGTGTGTGTGTGTGGTTTTTTTTCCTTTTCCTCCAATAAAAACCACAATGTCACTTCCTTTTTCAGATTATAAGCGGATAATAATTCGTAAACAGACAAAATTTCAAATAGCTTATTTATATCATATTGATATATCAACATTTTTTGTGTAAATATCAATAAATATCTGTGGACGACGACGAAGAAGAAAAAAGAAGAAGAAAAAGATGATGATGATGATAATGATAATAATAATAATAATAATAATAATATTAATAATAATAATAATAATAATAATAATAATAATGGCTTTATTTAACCTGGCAGAGTTAAGGCCTTCTCTTACACTCAACCAGGATTAAAACTTGCTTACACAGTTGAACATAAAACTGGATGGGAATTAAGTAATTACGTACGGATACAATTTAGGTACATAATGAGATCTAAAGAGGTAGTTACATAAACTTTACCTCATAAAATAAAAATAAACATAGTGAAATACATATTAATGTTGTTAGAATCAAATACGAATCACATAAAAACGGAAGCCGATAATTCAATAAAAAAAATGTACACAGTAAAAATAAAAATAAACACATTAGTATACATATTAGTATTAGATTACAGTTAAGTAGGATTTACATAATTAAACCAGAAACCGACAATTGAATAAAATGTACACAAAAATATATTAATAATAAAAAAACAACAACACAGTGGGATACATATTGGCATTAAGTGATAAATAAACTCGAATTAGATAATAAAAATAAGAAACAAAAATTAAAATAAAATGAATACAGTGGAACACATTCCATTAAATATTTGCAACGCGTTAGGTCTGGCAACTCATCATAAGGTATTTTTCTAATTTACATTTAAAGGAAATTAAAGTTCGGCATCCCTTAACTTCAGGCGGCAGAGAATTCCAGTGACGAGAAGTAGCAACAGTGAAAGATGAAGAATTAAGAGATGATGTGTGCAGTGGTATTTCTAGCATGTTATCATATTGTGACCGAGTATTTAAGTTATGATACCGAGAAAGACTGTGGAATCGGACAGATAAGTAAGAGGGAGTAGATGTGTGCAAAATTCGGTATAAGAGAGAAGGGGAATGTAACTTTCTCCTCTCAGTTAACCTGAGCCACAATAATTTATCGAAAGAAGGCGAAATGTGTTCGTAGTAACGGACATTACAAATGAAACGAACACACGCATTATGAATACGTTGCAGTTTCTGGGATAAATCCAACCTGAGATCACTGAATAAAGCGTCACAATAATCGAAATGAGACATAATAGGAGTCTGTACAAGCGTCTGCTTTAATTTAGCTGGATAGTGGTACAATCTTTTTAATGAGTGAAGAGTGGAAAATACTTTCTTGCACGTGTGTTTGATATGCGTGTTCCAGGTATAAAAGTCGGAGGCACCGATTTTGGCAGATGACCTCGATGACATTTCCAGTAGGCGAGCAATATTGTTTGTGTAAGCTGCGAGAATGAGATGTGATAACATTCTGAGTCGTTCATATTTTCATAACAGCAGCTCATATCAATTATCCTTATTATGAAACACACCACGGTACAGTCCTACTCAAAGAATACCTTTAATAAATGTAAATGACTTCCGTTCGCAATGATTTTACAATACGTCTCCTACATTTTCTAAATTAAATTAATTCTTAATTAAAAGGAAAAAGCATTGCATTGCGCATATATATATATATATATATATATATATATATATATATATATATATATATATATATATATATATATATTCTACTGGTGGTGCGACAATTCAAGTTAATAAAATTACGATTTTTCTTAATAATCAAAATATAATTTGGTTAATTGGGTAAAATTGCATACTGCCGAAGTTAGATTTATATAAGAGTATAATAAATAGGATTGTAATGGATTATACAAGGGCAATAATTTCTTCACACGCACATTGTGAATAGAACAGAGAAGAAAGCATTTTAAAATATTGGAAATCGTACAAAATATCGGAGAAACCAATTTTCCCTGCACAAATTGCACCAATTGAAAAATATAATTACCATTCACAATAAATACTGTATTTTATGGATTCTAAAAAGTTGTTTATTAATCTAGAGGTATTGGCTGATGACTATACTAAATTCCAGCACAACATTCATTCAGAATATGTAGAAATTACACTTTGGATTTTACTAAATGTATAGGCCTACTATCAAAAGGTGTTACATACCCCCTTAAATACTATACATGTGTTACCTGTGCGATATCCGATGTTTAACTTTTTAAAATATAATTCACATTACTGAAGCTGCCATATTGAACTCGCACAAATTGTATTATTCGTAATTTTCTTCTCGAAAACCCCTAAGATATCTAATTTAATTTTTCACCCATTTTGGTCCCACTCCACCACTTTAGGGACAAAGTCGGACTAAATAATACCTTATTCGTATTCTGTGATCGCAAAGATCCCCAGATATCGACTTTCATCGAGATCGGATGACATGAGATTTCTGACTCCCTTCTATCTTTTCATCAGTACCTTAGGATATGGTATTTATAAAATCTAAGAATGTTTAACCAATATTGTAGAGAGTAACCTTCATTTTAAATTTTACGTCTCTTGTTAAATATAGTTTAGTGAATTTTTAAAATCGTCCACTTCTTTCTCTCTCCTCTCTGCTCGGAAGTAAAAAAAAAAAAAAAAAAAAAAAAAAAATTATTTCAAGGGAGTAGCCTACATGAAATTGAATTTTTTTACTTTCCTTGTACATTTTAGAAACAATTCTGAGAGATGAGATGAATAGTCTAACCCAATTTTATGAGTGAATCTTTGTTTTAAATTTAAAGGCTGCACGTCTGCTGGTTAAAAAAAATAAATCGGTATAATTATTTTGATCATTACTGCCTCCCATTTTCCATCCCTTAATGTTCGTATTTCGTAAAACTCAGTCTTATCTATTGACTAAGGATTAACATATTTCCATATACATATATATTTCCATATATATAACAGATTATATTTCCATTTCGTACAATATTCTGGTCACGAGACATAATCATATACTTTGTCTTTTCGGGATTTACTACCAAACCTATAGCTTTATTTGCTTCAAGTAAATTTCCTTGTTTTCCCTAATCGTTTGTGGAGTTTTTCCTAACATATTCACGTCATCCGCATAGACAAGAAGCTGATGTAACCCGTTCAATTCCAAACCCTCTCTGTTATCCTGGACTTTCCTAATGGCATATTCTAGAATGAAGTTAAAAAGTAAAGGTGATAGTGCATCTCCTTGCTTTAGCCCGCAGAGAATTGGAAAAGCATCAGATAGAAACTGGCCTATACGGACTCTGCTGTAAGTTTCATTAAGACACATTTTAATTAATCGAACAAGTTTCTTGGGAATACCAAAGACACATATAGACTACTGTAATATTTGTTTAGTTTTTGGAGGTGACTGTCCAGAGTGCAGAAATACTCGGGCGTGCATGTTTACTCTTGTGTCCTACCCATTCCACTGCGACAGAGATAACAGCCGATCTTGCAGCGGTAAGGAACTCGCTCTCCAGTTCACATTAAGGAAATCCATCTGCCAAAATCCCTGGCGCGACCTATAAGGTTAGATTCAAAATTAACTCCCAGGTTTTTTACAGTTGAACTGAATGTAATGATCGCTTTATTCAGAATCACAGGAGGAAGGTTCAGCTTACTAATATCGGGGATGATATTTGGGAAAAGGAAAATTGTGCATCAAGCAGTAATTAAGATCTTTAAATTTCGCAAAAATATAATCAAATCTTATACAATGATTTTGTAAATTTAGAGGTTTATCACAATGTTTCCCAATGTCACAAACTACATTATAGGTATACATGCTGTAAGGTATGAATAATTATAGGGCGGAAGTAACATAATTGTGCAGATTTTAAGAGCTCAGTCTTTGGATAGACGACAATAAATTACCGTATAATACCATACTAGTCCAAAATGAATACTTTTCCCAGATAAACAAAATCCTCTTAATGTTAACACTGTTTTACTCGATAATTACTATCTGCGCCATTCTGATTTTTACTTTTATCAACAGTAATCTCACTAGAGGTTTTGATTTATCTAGAGAACATCAAAACTCGAGTGGGATTTAATTGACTATTACACGATTAGGAGAAAGTATATAAAGATTAGAAGTAACTAAGTGCTCCAATATAATAAAATATTAATTGGCTTAGGAAAATACAACTGTCTTCAAATGTATTATTGTACCATCTCAACATTACGCTAGATGGCAGTAGTGTTTTATGATTATGGATTCTTGTTACCGGTATCAGTTGTGCCAAGAATGGAATCATCATTGAACTCTGTGGACTGTTACTAGTCAAGAAGGCTTTGTTGATTCAGTTTCATTTTTATTAAAACAGTTGCATTCCACTTCAATCATCCGGATCCCAGTAATCAACGTCACTTGACAGATGATTTTCAATAAATCTTATTATTAAACAATCTCTGATACGTGACTATCCATAATATCATAGAGCAGAAGCTATAACAAACATAACCTAAATAATATAAACAAGTGTTAGAATAGTTTTAATTAGGGATGATGAAATAAACAAGAAACGTTTTAATTAACGATGATGAAATAAAAAATAAACATGAATAATTTAAAAAGAAACAGTTATTGAAAGTACAATTTTCAAATTTCAATGTTTTAGTGGTTGGTGGTTCAGTTGATGTTATATTGGACGTGTGCGTAAAAGAAGTGAAGTCGTTGATGTACATGGTGTATTCCTCAACTTATTCAGGATTTCGGAATGGTGCTCTTCATATATGACCAGTGATCTTTATTAATTCTTTTTCTTGAATGCCAATGCGAGTCATATTTTAAAGTGCTGTGGATCGACTGGAGTGGTTTGTAATTTTCTGTATTTTGACGTCCAGACCAGTGCAGTTTGAAATGTTGGCAAAGAAAGAAACAAATGCTAGGGTAGTGATAAAAATAAACAAATTGTAGGAACGCGATAAAATTAAACAAATGCTAGGGACGCGATAAAATTCTGCGATAACCAGCCATGATTGGTTGGAAGACGTCCTTTCGTACCGTTTTATTGGTCAGAAGTAGTATGACGTAGTAAAAGTGTAATAGTCAACAGTAATCTCACTAAAGGTTTTGATTTATCTAGAGAAAATCAAAACTCGAGTGGGATATAATTGACTATTACACGATTAGAAGAAAGTATATAAAGATTAGAAGTAAGGAATTACTCCAATACAATAAAATATTGACTTAGGAAAATAAAACTGTCTTAATAAAACTGTCTTCAAATGTATTATTGTACCATCTCAACATTACAAATATTACGCTAGATCTCAGTGTTATAATTAGCTGTTTTCTTGTTATCAGTTGTGCCTACTATGGAATATTCATTGAACTCTGTGGACGGTTACTAGTCAAGAAGGCTTTGTTGATTCAGTTTCATTTTTATTAAACCAGTTGCATTCCAGTTCAATTATCCGAATCCCAGTAATCAACGTCACTTGACAGATGATTTTGAATAAATCTTAGTATTAAACAATCTCTGATACGTGACTAACCATAATATCATATAGCAGAAGCTATAACATAACGTAAATAATATAAACAAGTGTTGGAAAAGTTTTAATTAGGGATGATGAAATAAACAAGAAAGCTTTTAATTAAAGATGATGAAATAAAAAATTAACATGAATAATTTTAAAAAGAACAATTATTGAAAGTACAGTTTTCAAATTTGAATGTTTTAGTGGTTATTGGTTCAGTAGATGTTATATTGGACGTGTGTGTAAAAGAAGTGAACTCGTTGATGTACAAGATGTATCCCTCAACTTATTTAGGATTTCCGAATGGTGCTCTTCATATATGACCAGTGATCTTTATTAATTCTTGTTCTTGAATGTCAGTGCAAGTCATATTTGAAACTGCTGTGCATCGACTTAATTACAAAATGAGTAATAGAGTTTTTATTTATTTTAATGTATTCTAGTGTATAACCCCCTTCAATCGGCACTGTTATATCAATTCCACCCTATATATTGTTGGTCCTGTAGTTGCCGTACTTGCTTCTGGATTCGAAGTTTGATCATTAAAATCAAGCCGAGAGCGACGAATTTTTAAATACGACAAAAATTAGTGGCCTCGCTGCTTCAGAAGAGAGGTAAAGATGAAACGCCCCTTCCATAGAATTTTGGAACGTTAGATATCGATGTAGGCCTACTTGAATGAAGAGGCTCCTGGTAAAAGGTAGAAGTAGGCTATAGTATTTTTGGTGTAATAATGGGTGAGGAGTGAAGTAGTGGAAGAATTGATGACATACAAGAAAAGATTAGTGGAAGAACTGCAATAATAAATAACAAATAAGTTAATTAGAATGTGTGTTAGTGAAACTTACAGCAGAGTCCGTATAGGCCAGTTTTTTTCTGATGCTTTTCCAATTCACTGCGGGCTAAAGCAGAGAGATGCACTATCACCTTTACTTTTTAACTTCGCTCTAGAATATGCCATTAGGAACGTTCAGGATTACAGAGAGGGTTTGGAATTGAACGGGTTACATCAGCTTCTTGTCTATGCCGATGACGTGAATATGTTAGGAGAAAATCCACAAACGATATGGGAAAACGCGGAAATTCTACTTGAAGCAAATAAAGAGATAGGGTTGGAAGTAAATCCCGAAAAGACTAAGTATATGATTATGTCTCGTGATCAGAATATTGTACAAAAATAAAACTATAAAAGTTGGAGATTTTTCCTTCGAAAAGGTGGAAAAATTGAAATATCTTGGAGAACACTAACAAATGTAAATGACACTCGGGAGGAAATTAAACGCAGAATAAATGTGGGAAATGGGTGTTATTATTCGGTTGAGAAGCTTTTATCATCTAGTTTGCTGTCAAAAAATCTGAAAGTTAGAATTTATAATACAGTTATATTACCGGTTGTTCTGTTTGGCTGTGAAATTTGGACTATCACTTTGAGAGAGGAACAGAGATTGAGGGTATTTGAGAATAAGGTTCTTAGGAAAATATTTGGGGCTAAGAGGGATGAAGTTACAGGAGAATGGAGAAAGTTACAGAATGCAGAGCTGCACGCATTGCATCCTTCACCTGACATAATTAGGAACATTAAATCCAGACGTTTGAGATGGGCTGGGCATGTAGCACGTATGAGCGAATCCAGAAATGCATATAGAGTGTTAGTTGGGAGGGGAGATGGGAAAAGATCTTTGGGGAGGCCGAGACGTAGATGGGAGGATAACAGTAAAATGGATTTGAGGGAGGTGGGATATGATGGTAGAGACTGGATTAATCTCGAAATTATTCAAATCAACTTTACAGGGAGTTATACCTGAAATCTTGATTTGCATAATACACGTCACTGTTCGTTAACAGAAAACCACAATTTAAGTCACAGAGAGTTAGTGTGCACTCGAAGTTGGTTGCTTGACGGTTGTCAGTCCACTTTGAGGTCTGTGGATATAGAGGGAAAAATTGTGTCGGTGTCGGTTAGAGTTCCCGAGTAGCTCAGTGGTAGAGCGTTGGTACGTTAAACCAAAGGTCCCGGGTTCGACACCCGGCTCCGGAACAATTTTTCCCTCGAAATTATTCAAATCAACTTTACAGGGAGTTATACCTGAAATCTTGATTTGCATAATACACGTCACTGTTCGTGAACAGAAAACCACAATTTAAGTCACACAGAGTTAGTGTGCAGTCGAAGTTGGTTGCTTGACGGTTGTCAGCCCACTTTGAGGTCTGTGGATATAGAGGGAAAAATTGTGTCGGTGTCGGTTAGAGTTCCCGAGTAGCTCAGTGGTAGAGAGTTGGTACGTTAAACCAAAGGTCCCGGGTTCGATACCCGGCTCCGGAACAATTTTTCCCTCGAAATTATTCAAATCAACTTTACAGGGAGTTATACCTGAAATATTGATTTGGATTAATCTTGCACAGGATAGGGACCAGTGGCGAGCTTATGTGAGGGGCAGTGAACCTCTGGGTTCCTTAAAAGCCAGTAAGTAATGACCTAAATGACTTGTACGACAGGCGTTGTAAAACGGGAGACGGCACCACAATCTAATGCATACAGTCACGAAACTTCAACACTTTTTTCTGCCAACATTCGCGACACTAGCGCCCAAGCGGCAGGCAAGGCACTGGTCATTGTCTCGTTCAGCCAGCACGTGCTTTATAAGGATGCGAGATGTTATAATAACGTTTTAATCATGCATCGGAATAAAGGCAATGTGTGGAATGACGAAAATTGCTGTAACAAGTTTAAATCTCCGAATTTGTCGTTCTTCAGATTCCCTAAAGACCAAGGGAAAATCATAACTCAGTCATAACCAATAATCCACGTTGTAGGTAACCTACGTATTTTGTTCTATAAAACATTTATTAGTTATCAGTAGACATCGGATTTTTAGGCACTAAAATTGCAATTTTTAGGCGCCTAAAATAAGCTCAAAATTTGTAAAATTAGGCTCTATTTTAATGAAAATAGGCATTTTAGGCACATCAAGGTATCATACTTATTTCTTTCACTGAAATTTTTAGTTATGCACTAAAATACGCACAAAAAAGTATGTTTAAAGATTAAAAAAGAATACTATATTATATTTATAAACAGAGCTGCACAAATTTAATATATTGAAACTAATGAAATAATGGTTAATGATATCAAGATTACTCATTTTATGTTATTGAAATTCAGTTCCATGCTCAACTTTATTATAATTATCTGCACAGTACACCACCAGAATTTTTTCTAAATTCTCCACAGTTAACCTTTGCCTTTTGTCACTGAGAATCATTTTGAAAGCAGAAAAACTGAAACTGATGTGAGAGGCGCAAATTTTAAATTAGGTACAATAGAAACATCAATACTTACTGGAACATTTACACTTTCCCCCGATATCACTCTTGATACTTTTTCCAACAATGAAAATCCTACATTCTTATTTAATACGTTGTCCCACTTATTTTTAACTTTTTTCCCAGTTTCGCCCAAAGCAGAATGTATGTTCACTTGAGCTTCCTTTACTATTGCTATTTGGCTACAAAGAGATTGTTTTTCACGTTCTAATTGTTCAATGCTTGCAGGTATGAAAAAAAAGTTTGATGTTATGTAGGCAATATCGTTTTTCACTCGTGAGTCATTCAGACAATCTTTCACTGCTTTCACACACGCTGCACTATCAGTTTCAGGTAATTTATCAATAACTGTGACCACTTCTTTAAAATACTTAGAATAATACACCACTGACTGAATCCAGGTTCCCCATCGTGTAACAACCGGCTGAGGTGGGAGTGGGATATCAGGAAAGTTCTCTCTGAATATTGAAATCCTAGATGGGGCTTTACAAAAACATTTTTTTGTGTTAGAAATAAACGAATTGACAAGAGGAAATTCATTCCGGATTGTTTCAGAAACCCTGTGAAGGCCATGTGCTAGACAGGTTACATGCGTGAGGTTAGGATAAAATGTTTTAAGAAGTGGAGCTGCAGCAACCATGTATGAGGCAGCATCAGTACAAAACAACAGAACTTTAGAATCGTCTATATTACCTGAGTATAAAGACTGTAGGCCTTTATTTACAAAATAAGCAATGGCTTGGCTAGTCACTTTCGAAAGTTCCTTAACACATACGAGGTGTGGAATCGAAGGTCCATCAGGACTAAGTTTTCCTACTACCATATTTGCTATATACCTATTCATAGGATCTGAGGTTTCATCCACAGAGACCCATATGTAAGAATCACCTATATCCTCCCGAATGGAAGCTAAAGTTTCATTGTATATTCTGTCTAAGTAATTTTTTCTTAGGGTCGACTCAGATGGGATATTTTGTTTGCAGTATTTTTGTAAAAACTGTCTTAAAACCGGATTTTCAATTGCATTCCAGGGAATGTTAGCAGCAACAAACGCTCTGGTTAAATCAGCATAGAAATTGCTGCTGAGATTGGATGAAGTAGGCTGTGTTAGTAAAGTTTGTTGCAGTTGATTTTTCTGCTGAGCTTTAGCCTTATGAGCCGCTCCTTGCACATGCTGCTTTAGGTAGCACTTCTTTTCTTGCGAAATCTAAAAATGTGAAGTAAACTGAATTAAAATAATATCCTAATTGTTGTATTGCCGTATTTCTATCACAAAGTTAGTGGGTTCGAACAATCAAAATTTTAATGACCTGCAAATACTTTAACTATCGGAATTTAAAAGGTTATAGTGTAGTGGTCTTAAAAAGAATTATACCTCAGGATAGCTCAGTCAATGTATAAATATTATAGGCCTACTCATTAAAATTAATAGAATTTATATATTTCAACTATTGTTACATACCTGTTTGCTACAAATCTTGCAGAATATTATTTTTCCATCATAAGTGAATTCTGAATATTCTGTTAGCCATTGCCGGATCAATGTAGATTTTGCACTTATATTTTTCGGCATTATCGCGTTAAACTTCACAGGAAAATGTCCTACCGCTCAAAACTTCTCAACACAAATAAGGTGAGGGAAAGAGCAACTGTTAACGAGCATTCCAATGAACCGTTGTTATTGAGATTCAATTGGACAAAAATACAAAGTTCCACTTATTGTTGCATTTCCTGGTAGTGTTAACACTAGGAGGGCCATTCTTTTAAATATTTTGTAACGGTTTACCCTACTAATTCGCAGTTTTACGACTTTTCATAAATATTTCAAAAACACTCTTTCTCCAAAAATTGTGATTTTATGACACTCTGAAGGGCAGTACAGCTAATCGGTTTCAGACCGAAAACAGTCATTTTTATAGTATAGTATATCTCTGAATCGGTAGCAGCACATGTTGTGATTGTTGCCTGCTTCAAAACTAAGGTTGGTTCTTTGTCGGCATTTATGCCTCCAAACATGTTAAATTCGGTGAAATCTATTGCGAGTGTCGTGAGATTCAAAACATTTTGTTTCCTTTATCAATGGTTTCATGGCCGGTGTGAAGCAAACTTTCCACTTTTTAAATGCCTTAAATTTCGCAGTGAATGCATGTATAAATTATAAAAAGTATGAGTAAAATGCGAAACTTTAGAGTGAGTTAGGCATTTTTAGGCGAATATTAACAAATTAGGCTCTAATAACCGTTTTAGGGCATTTTAGGGCACTATAAAACTCTTTGAATACCTTTCAATTTCCATGAAACACAAATATTAATAATTATTTTTACTTTTCTCCTAAAGAAACAAAATAGGCATTTGCCCTAGAATCCGATGTCTGGTTATCAGTTACCTATTTATGTGTCAGGGAGGAGAGTTTAAATAAAAACAAAGTAAATACCTGTTACAGTATATTATTTCTTTGCAGAAATCATATGTGTAAATGTGTAACCATTCTGATTTTCGATAATGTATCTATAGTTTTTAGTGCAAGTAATTCCATAATTTTTTTATTCGTGTTTTTTTTTCTTTATATTTTTCAAACGTTGAACGTTATATTGCATTCAAGTAGGGATCATGGTGTTAATTTATTTAAGAATTCATGGAGTATTGTAATTCTTTTGCAAAATATTCACTTCTTGAATAAATCCAGACTGTGTCGATAAATTTCTGATGTGTTGGTGTAGATTCATGTGGCAGACGTATTAAGTTCTCAAGAGCCTTTTTAAATTTAATATAAAAAGCAATCGTTTCTGTAATAATTTATTGTTGTTGATTTTACATTCCCAGTGATTATTTGAGCCGTTCAGAGCAGAAGTGGTGTAACTCAAAATTAGGTAATGAGGTTTAAAGTAAAAATTCTGTAAAATACAGTGCAAAGTAGCAATTAATATATCCTTCGTGGTATTCACTGACTACTAATAGTTTAAATAAATTCAATATTAACTGCTACTTTGTGCTGTATTTTACAGAATGTTTACTTTAACCTCCATTACCCATTTTGACTTTCACCACTTCTGCTCTGAAAATAAAATTAGGCCTGCATTTTCTGAGTTAATTGAAGTCACAATTTTTTCAACAAAATTGTGTGGTCATTTATTTGTTCTCACCTACGTCATATTAACAGTAAGGGCATGTAAATTACATATTATATAGGTAGGATAAGTTAAAATGAAGCTTATGTGTGAAAACTGGAAATGTAATGTAAAATGCGGTAAATTTGCCATAAACATTTAAGCCATAATATCAGCACTATTTGTCACTCAAAAAAATAAAGTAAATACCGGTTCTTAAGAAATGAAAAATAATGAACTTCGTAAATCAATGTCTGTCATATTAAGGTTTAGATCTTCCCCTTTTTTATTTTCAAGTTTACCTCAGCCGAGTTTGCCCCAATTTGCGGTATGGAAAATAATTAATTTCTCAGGAAATAGGGAGGGAGTTCTCCACGCAATGTACCCTACGAGATATGCCCTATAATTTTGAAGCTACTAATTTTGACTCTTCTCACAGGAAATGTAGAGTTCTAATGATTCATAAATATATTTAGGAATGAATTTAATTACCCATCCACGTACGAACAATTATATTATTTCAAATCATGATACGTGATCAGGACCATGATTAAGTTGTAAGGAGCAGAAAGAATTACGTTTATTCCCAGCTTCTGAAACTTGTAGATTAACTGCGTGTGAAATTCTTCTAGGATTCTAAAGTAAAATTAATAAGAATCATATACATTCACTGTATAGCATAAAAATATAAAACAAATTACGCAAAACCCGTTTTCTGATGTGTTATCATATGTCGTGTGCACACTTTTAACTTGCCTGCCGCTAGAGGGCTACTGTCGCGCCAGCTGTCAAATGTTGGCATATTTTATACGTATGAGTTGCGTGACTGTAAGTATTAGACTGTGACGGCACTGTATACTAATAATGTGAAGTGCCGCCTTAGCAAAAGGTGTATTGCTTAAAGACAAATATATATTGGTCATTTGCAGAATTTGTATAACAAATGACGTGCATCAATTCATACCCTTCTCATTATTGCATTTATAACGATGGAGTTATAAATTCCTAATAGTACTACTAATGTAGTAAACCTCACAAGAATTATTTCCTTCGTGTGAAATATTTCACGAGAATAAAATAAAATTCTCATATTAACAGCTAAAATGCCGTGTCCATACTAGTTAAGTATTTAACATGTAGTATCATTATGTCCAGATAAAGCTTTGTTTAATGTAATTGAGAAAGAAATTAAAGAAACATTTGATATTATCAAATCTTCTTTTATGTATGACTTTATATTTCCTTAAATATGATTGCATAACTACTGTAGTCCAGTAAATCGGTCAGGTCTGTTACACCATTCTGTTACTATGGATACACAGTTGAAAACGAAATCCCACAGATGTCAGCACAAGCCAGGATGATGCACAAAGAGCCATCTTGATTGTACTGCTATGTTCACCCATTTTTATTTGGCGAGTTTGTGTGTCATACTCTTGCTTTGTGTTTTCCACAAATAATAACATATAAAATCAAGATCAAGATACCATAATAGTACGTGTGTACAGTAGTTATGTTGCTATTTTGAATATTTTTAAGCAAAAAAATTTTAGATTAGCACATGCTTATGTTTGCGTTGTCATGTCTGTTACCTGTCAGATCTGTTACTCCATGTCATGTCTGTTACATCATAGAAAACATAGAAATTATGTATCATTAAAGAAACTAAGGCTCAAATATCTTCAAATATCTTCGCAATGTACTAAGATAATTCTTATTGAAAGAATCTGTTTGAATAATATAAATAATAGAAAGAGTAAATACCTTCACCTACCTTGGCTATACACTATCACCTTATGATGAAGTAGATATTGTTGAAAAATATGTAAATATAATAAAACGAAGGGGATAATTAATAAAATCATGAAAGCTTCACTAGTACAAACACACACAAGAATAGGCTTGTATAAAACCTTAGCACAGCCAGTATTAAGCTATTGTAGCGAAGCGTGGACTGTGAAGAATGAAGATGTCTGTAGAATAACAGTAAGTGAGATGAGGTTTATGAGAACAACAGCTGGATATACTCGCTGGGATCATAAAAAGAATGCGGATATAATGCAAGAACTACAAATAGAACCCATTATGCAGTTCGTCAGCAAATATAAACTTCAATGGAAGGGTGATCTCGAACGAATGAATCAATGCAGAATTCCAAAAGCACTGTTTCATTACCATCCTTATGGCAAAAGATCTCTAGGCCGTCCAAAGAAGAGATGGACTGAAAATTCTAGTTTGAGACCATAACAGGCCACTTGGCCTAATGCTTGTTAGGAAGACGACGACGCTTTTCTGTTAGTTATTGAAGAAGTTATTATCTTTATATTAGGCAACAGGTTTAATATTAAGATATTTAAAAGATTTGTTCATTTTTGATCTGAAGTTAGTGTTACTTTTTTAGGACCCATGCACTGTTTAAAGAATATCGGATATAAAAAATTAAGGAATTCTATTTCTATAAAAGATCCATTGTCTTGTCCTGTAACACAACTGACATTTAGTCGTGCCATCAAAGATTCATTAATACTTGTAGAGAATGTTATATAATAAAGTGAGTGTACTGTGGCTGATTACTATGGCAGAGACATTGCACTGCATTAATAAATGCAGGATACGCACTAAATAGTACTTTAGTTTTGACGTTCTCAATCGTCCATTTGTTATACAAATTTTGCAAGTGACCCATATACATACATTCATTTGCCTCCAGGTGCGATGTGAAATTCTCTGAATGGCCAATTATTAATACATCTCTTTTTAACCACAAAACAACACCGACTGTTAGTTCCGATTTTACCCACGGGTAATTGGTAGACTAGTTTTGAAATAACGCAATGTTGCCATATCTTGATAACAATGCAGTATCGGCAGTACGTTTATATGACAAAATATGTTTGTTTTGATGTATGGAATACTGAAATACTTTATAGTACATAATTACGACTAACTCTATGTATATATCTCACATATATGCACATATATACCGCACCTTGATAATATATGCGGAAGACTGAATATGAAAATATAGGCCTATTTCTGTGTGCGTATATGAAAGAACTGGGAGAAGAATGTGAAATATAAAATATATGTTATACCTCAACCGATGAATAATCGTTTGCGTTTGTAAATTTAATAATCTAATTAGCTATGTACTGTATATTTTTAGTAGAGCCATCAATGTAGCTCAGTCGGCAGACTCGCTGGCCTGCTGATCCGGAGCTGCGTTCGGGCTTGGATTGGATCCCCCGTTTGGTCTCATTGAATGGTTTCTTCCGTGGTTTTCCCCAGCCGTGGGACTGAAACCGGATGATCTATGGCGAGTCCACGGCCTCACTTCATTTCACCCTCTTTGGTCTGATTACCTGGTTGGGTTTTTTCCGAGGTTTTTCCCAACCATAAGGCAAATGCCAGGTAATCTTTTGGCGAATCCTCGGGCCTCACCTTATCTCAGTACATCTCGCCAAAATATTGTAAAAAAATTGTAGAAAATTGCAAAATCGTAAAACTGTAAAAATTGTAAAAAATTTTAAAAAGTGTAATTATAATATTGTAAAATTTTGACTGTTCCGCATCTTAAAGCTTCATTGCTAATGTAAGATCTATGGAATATAGTAAATGATAAAAGAGAGAACCATACGGAGAAATAAGGAAAAATGTGAGACAAAAAAAAAACACAAAAATAAAGAGGAAACAAGTAGATGGATTTATTGAGTAATATTATACTCGTACATACAGATTTTATATGATCATAATTTTCTATAAAATCCAATGCACGGGTCTTCTGATCGTACGTGTTTTGTACCCAAAACAAGTCCTCCTTTGTAGGTCCCCCCCCCCACCTATGATTACATCCAACTACTTTCTAAAAGAACACACATATTAAAATGGAAATGGCACAATAAAATCCATTATATAATATATCCTAACCTAAAAGACATAAAAGCGTACAGTTGGGTGAATACTATTATCCCTTCGTTAGTTCGCGTCACAAACTTCAACAGCTGAAATTCTACTCTTTCTCGCCTTCAACAGGAACAAACCAATCTTTTGTTCCCATTCTCTATTCCCCAAGAGGTCAAGACTTGCAAGCGAACTCCTATTCTGACTTAGCATCGAGGGTGGTAGATATTTTCTCCGTACGTGTTCCAATTCGACACACTGTAATAAAATATGCTTATAGGAGTCCTGAAAACAAAAGAACAAGGTTAAAAAAGGATAAGAAAAGGGAGGAAGTGTGAAGAAAGTGAAAGCAGAATATAGAGAAGAAAAGGAGAGAAAGAAATATATGGAGCAAAAAGGGGGCAATAGGAAGTGGGTGGAACAGAAAAAAGAGAGAAGTATTGTGTGGAAGAAAGGAAGGAGAAAAAATGCGGAGAAGTAGGAAGAGGCGAAATTGTGTGAAACAAAGCAGGAGGAAGAGTGTGAATAAAAATGTTCTAGTAAGATTTTGAAGCAGAAAGGATGAGAAGCAATATTGTGAGGAAAAAGGAGGAGAAAAATTGTGAGCAAAACAGATAAAAGAGGACGAATTTGCAGAACATTAGATGGAAAAGAGGAAGAGGAGATAGAAACGATAAATGAAAGAGTGAGTGAGAGAGGGTGCAGAGTCAGGAGAAAGAGAGTTTGGAGTGAGGAAGGGAGAGAAGAGAAGAATGAGGTGGAATTAGAGAAGAGTGAGAGAAGAATCGCTATCAATGGACACCACAATATTATCTGCGCACGCTTTGCGTTTCTCCTCTCTTCCGAGTGCAGACAGTATTTGTCCATGCCAGTCACTTTGAATTGTATTCCGTTCAATGTTTCGCGGTCATTGAGCCTTGAATACTGAAATTCTGTACAACTGAATTAATCCCTTTAGAATGTGGGTTACATGTATTGTTATCCCACGGTACATTGCTATGCATCGGTGTTGCCGAAGCATGTTAACATTTTGACGAAACTGTGAGCTTAGCTCGTGCTGTATCACTCCCATGACATATTTCAACGCATCACCCGTACATAATGATGTTCGATTGACGAACCTCTCTAATCGATGTTGCCGTAGTGGACAAGTAGGCCTATTCGTAGTGCTATGATGCATCGCGATGTGGCTAAGAAATAGGCTTATAAGATACTTAAGCATTTTCTTTCTATTTAGTCCCAGATACACAACAACATTTGATTTATTGTGTTCACTAGTATTGTCTACTTTGTTTTCTCATTTGTCCTTCAGATTCCTCTACAGCAGCAGTGGCGAGAACGTGACTCGCGAGACATTGTGGCTCGCAGTGATAGCTGTGCATTTCGCTTGCTTCTAACCTCCGCCAACCCCCACCCTCTCACTCACTGGAATCAAACTCCGTTCCATTTGTATTTGTCTCTGGCCTGCGAGTGGCACATGTCTCTCTCGAAACCATGTACGAAAATTCCAAGTAGGATGGGAGGACGCATTTTTTTGCTGTCAATATGATGAGAATATTAAATGAATGATTTGTTCACAAGTATTACGAGGAAAACGGTTGTATAACATAAAACGGCATTATATTACATGTCACTGATGAAACATTAAAAGGTTAAGTGTTGTTGTTGTTATCATCATCATCATCATCATCATGATAATCATCATCATCATCTCTGTACGTCGATCCTTTTTCAGCAGATGTACGAATAATGCGGTTAGCTCTTCAATTTGAACTCGCTGATTTACTATGTGATGTCAAATGAAAGCTAGATGTAAGGACTTGACAAATGTTGAACTTTCAAATCTTTGCCAAAAAACAAATATCCGAACCTTCGTTCTTTCGCTTGCTCTGTTGAAGCCAAATAGTAAAAACCAAATTTAGATCACGACTGACAGACAAATACCTTCGTGCTCAACTACGACTGGCAGTAAGTGACATAATTCCTGATTTTGAAACTTTGTCGCAGAGACATTCTGAAGACAGTTAATTTTAGGTTGTGATATTGTTCATTTCTTTCTTCGTTACACGTACTAAACATTAGTTTGTAGCCTTGTACTGTATAAAATTATATTTATGTGCTTGACGTAAGCAAAATGAAAATCCGTTAATAAGTCAGACAGTTGCTTCACTTCCCCTTCCGGTGTCCGCCTCCCTCCATAGGTGCTATGCACGTTGCAGGTTACACAGTGGCTCGGCGCACGATTACATTTTCGCCATCACTGCTCTACAGTTTCACGAAATGTTTCTCTATTAGCTCAATCGAGACTATAGTATGCAAAGGCATACCTTCGTAGAAAAGGCGACTTGGTGAGTTGAGGAAAAGCTGATAGGCAAATATCACTGTGGTAAAGATATGCGTCTTTAGTCTCTGACACGGAATCTCTGTCTTTACTTCCCTGCTTACGGAAGGCGTTCTGTGCGATGTTATGCCTATTTAAAATTAACCTCGGCTGGCCGAGTTCGAATACACGACTTCTTGGTCTAATGGCAAATATTATAGCTACTATAACGTGGACGAATTCGTTTATGAGTTTAGTTATAAAACTATATATTTTTTTAACTTAATGATTACAATTTGATTTTTGTTCTATATACCTATTCCCAATGATCCAGACTTCTTCCTTTGGTTTTTTATAGCGTGGTATTTTTACAATTCTGTTTTACTGCATTGTTCTTAATAGCAACATGTCTTTCACTACTTCTCTTGCAGAAATACTTACTTCGAAAGTTAGATCTCCTATTAATCATGAATAAATAATGAATCATGAGTATATAAATTCATTTCTTGCGATATCGGTCCAGAGATCTGCACAACGGTCCAGCCAATGGGCTGCTTCCGTACTGCACCGCACTGGCCTTCACAGTGACGTCACCGCACGGGCCGAGTCGGACTGCTTGTGAATCGGTTTTTTGCGGTGGGCTGATATCAAGGCATCGAGCTCAAGTTTCCGTTTCTATCAGTTATTAATTGAGTTTGCGCGGGTTTGTGATTGTGTGTTCGGTTTTGTTTTAGTGTTTGATTTCTGTTTTTCAAGATCAGTCCAAATAATGGTGCAATGAAAAGAAAGTACAGTCTCTGTGATAACGGTTTTCCGGGCTGAGATGCTGTAGTCTACTGGTACACTGGTATACCACAGCATCTCAGCCCGGTAAACCTTCATCACAGACACCGGCCGTGAAAGCATACATTCTAAAATACAGTCACTCTAGAGAAAAAAAATAGTGAATGAGAAAATCTCTGCTGTAGAGTTTAAAACAACAGAGTCGGATGGAAATTAAGAATACCATATGGGCAGTTTTTAAATCTGTGTTCAACAGCAGTGCAAAATAATTTAGTTTTGTAGGTTGTCCGGTATGTGGGTAAATATATGCTCATGCCACACGCCAAGCGAAAGGACAACTAATGCGCGCAAGAAGAAACGCAGTAGTATGGAACCAACTCGTGAGTTGATGTCAGTGTAGTGCTGAGCAGTGCGGTGAGCTACGGTGGGCTTCGAAGCCTAGTGCGATGAGCTAGGAAGCGACCGCGTCAGGCAAAGTGGGTGGGCTGGGCTGTTGACGTGTGCGGACTAGCAGTGCTGAGCGTTGAGCTACCGCACATACTCTGAATGAGTCGTGATGTAAAGAAATGAGTAAAGAGGTTGTCTGGCAATACGTTTGGTTGAAATAGGCATTGAAGTCTTGGACTTTAATATAAGTTTTGCGCAGTTCGTTAAATGATACAAACAGAGGTTGACGTAGATAAAATATTGCGAAATGTATGGTACTGTAGTGACTCTTTCCTATAAATCGTGTTGGTATCTTAAAAGAAGTCCAATACCTAATGCTCTTTAGTATTACCGTACGGCAGTCTTGCGATGGTGACTAATAATTTCGAGCGAGAGCTCTTTTGTGCCCGCTGCGCGCGCGGAGCTCTTTTACCTGTAAACATTGCTAAAGGATGTACAGATCTTAGAACACAGCGCATCATGACGGAACGGAAGCGCTTAAAGCTTTCAAGGAATAGTGGAAGATACAATATTTATGATTCGAACATGGTGATGAAGTCCATTGTTTGTTGTGTAAAAGAAATATCATTTGCAAAAAAAGCAACATAAAACGGCATTATGAGACGCAAGATGAAAAAAAAAAAATATAGGCATTATTCAGGAGAAGAGAGAAATAAATTGTTTTCGGAATTGACATCGAAGGTAAATTAATTTACATTTGGGTCAGTAGATTATATCTAGATTCCTTTTATTTCTTTATTTTAAATGTATTGTTAATGTTTTATTTGTTGCTTGTTTCTGGATATTTACTTTTATTAGACTACGTGTTTCTTTAATTTAGAAATAATATTTTATCTTTGATTGCACTTTAACTTATACTTTTACTAAGCTCAAAAAGCTAATTCACTTTTATTACAATAACTATTTTCAAGATTTTGAGCAAATAGGCTATGAACTAAACATTTCGAAAACTTTGATGCAATTAGCTTTTTAAGTAACGTCAATATAAAATATACTTAAAAATATAATTTCAAAACTATTTGACTTAATTGCACCAAATTTTATACAGATGATATTAATATAGATCTGTTTATATACCGTAGTTAAAATTTTACAAATTTTGGCCGAAAATTGTGAAAGTTTTAAAAATTGTACATATTCCCTTAAATGATTGACCCAAAAAATTACGATGGCTCTCAATATCTTAATTTAATAAATTTGTTTTTTCGTATTACGTGCATCTCACAAATCACTCTAAGAAAACTCATTACATAATCACGACTGGAGAGTAAGGACTACATTTTCACAATCACACAATCAATGTACTCTGTTTCAATCAATATTGCCAATATCATTTTTTCAACAAATACTCAAAAGTACTTAGAGATCACATACGTCGAGCAGGTAGACCCTATCGGTTTCTCCTAACCAATGAAGTGAAGTATTTACATAATAAATAATTGCTTTTAACAAGAAAATGGTTTACATACAATTAACTTTTCCTATTTCTCTTTTTGTTCCTAAAAAACCCTTCCCTTTGCGATTTGTTTATATATGTACATGTATCTTATCTTAATATATAAAATTGAATGTATGTATGTATGTATGTATGTATGTATGTATGTATGTATGTATGTATGTATGTATGTATGTATGTATGTGTGTGGGTGTGTATGTTCCCTATACAAATCTACACGCTTTGACCGATATGTGCCAAAGTTTGCACATTTAACCCTCATAACCAGGAGAAGAACATAGGCTACATTAAAATTGTGCAAATGGAAGTTAAATTAATTAAAATTATAAAAAATAAAAATAAATAGGAATAGAGTGGGCCTTGGAAAGTTTGTGAAGCTAGATATTGTCGCTCCATATTATAATTAGTTTAGATTGTTCATATCTTTACATCAAGTTTTCAAGTTGTGTGTTTTAAGTGTTATTTTGTTTCTATTTTAACATTTCATTATTTTTAGTGTTGTCTAGGCGTTTGACTAGTAGTACACGCTATACAAATTGTTTCTGCATCGCTAGCAAAATCTCATCAAGATGGATGTCAATGCAGATGACAACAATCGACAAAAGCGAAAGCGATCAACATCAGGATGTGAAAGTAATAGTAAGTCTTCATATATTTCTCCAAATCCTTTTGAACCATTATCAAACTTATCAGAAGATAATGAAACAGAAACTATGGATCAGAACAATAGTTCTAATGAAAAATCAATGAAACCTCCCCCTATATATGTAAAGAATGTATCAAACATAAATGTAATTCTTTCCAACTTAAGCACACAAAATGTTTGTAATTTTAAACACGTTACTCTGGATAATGAGAGGGTAAAATTTTCTTTTCAATCTGTTGAAGGCTACAGAAATGCTATCAAATATTTTGAAACACATAAAGCTGAATATCATACATTTCAAATGAAGAATGAACGCAGTTTTCGAGTTGTGATTAGAGGCTTACATCCTTCATGTGACACCAATGCAGTTAAGAACGAGTTGCGTGAACAAGGATTTGAACCTCTGCAGATGGTTCCAATATACCATCCTATTACTAAAGTACCATTACGTTTATTTTTTCTAGACCTTAAACCCAACGTTAACAATGATAAGATATATGATTTAAATAGGTTGTACTATGTTGTGATAAAAGTAGAGCCTCCTAAACCTAAGAGACACATTATACAATGTATGAACTGCCAGGAATATGGTCATAGTAAAAACTACTGTCATAAAAGAGCCCCGTGTGTTAAATGCGATGGAATTCATCCCACTTCAAACTGTAACAAACCCCATATCGTACCTCCAGCGTGCGTAACTGTAAAGGACAGCACACAGCTAGTTACAGAGGATGCCCTGAACATTTAAAGCTACAGAAAGCAACATCTTAATTTGTATATAAGAGAAAAGTTGATGTAAATACAAATGTACATTCTTTTCCAGTGGGTACAAATTTATCCAATGTGAATTTTCCATTGCTTCCGGCCCCAAAAATATCAACTAATAAAAAATCCTATGCTGAAACAGCTTCAGGTGTATCAAAGGTAAATCAGCTGGAGCAAGTTCTTACTAAGCTAGATTCTCTCTTAGCTCTGCTTCATCCTCTTATAACTGCGTTATCTCAAATCCTACCTGTCCTTGTTAACAAAAAATGAACACTATCTCTAATAAAACAATACGCATTTGCACATGGAATTGTCAAGGAATTAACAATAAATATCATGAACTACTGTTTTTCCTTAATTTACATGATATTGACATACTGCTCGCAACGGAAACCAAGTTAACACATCACATTCACTTTAGAATTCCTGGTTATATTGCATATCGAGCAGATCACCCCAGTGGTGTGAGAAAAGGGGGTTGTGCGATATTTATCAAATCAGACTTAAAACACAGTGAACTCTTACCTATAATTGAACCTGAAATTCAAGTTGCTCGCATACAAATCACCTTTGAAGGCAATGAATTACAAATTGCATCATTTTATTCTGCTCCTGTAAATAGAGTAACTATGGCGCATTTCTGGGACATTATTCATATCATGAAGACACATTTTCTCATTGGAGGTGACTTTAACAGTAAACATCCTAGATGGGGAAGTAACACGACCAATCCTAGAGGTAAATTACTCCACGATGTAATTTATCAATTTACTTTGAAGCTATTTACCCGAATGAATCAACACATTATCCTCAAGATGGAAGCACTCCAGACTTGTTAGATTTTTTCCTGGTAAAAAATCTTGCCAATTTGTGTTCAGAGGCTTCTGTATTACATGGATTAAGTTCAGATCATCTTCCAGTAATGATTCATTTGTCTATAAATAATTTAGATGCTCCTCTACATCATACACTGATGAAATTTCCATTTAACTGGCAACTATACAGTTCAACACTAGAAGCAATTACTGAAACACAAATACTTCTCAAGACTCCCAAGGATATAGACATTGCTGTGTCTACGTTAACCAGGAATATTCAATTTGCAGCGAATGTCGCCAGTAGCCATTCCCAGAATTATAAAAACAAAAATAAAGTTACATTTACACCACATATAAGACAACTTTATCTCATTAAAAAGCAATATAAATTACTCTGGGAACAGACAAAATACCCTCCATACAAAACCAAATTAAACGCAGCCACCAGAGAACTCAGCAGAGCTTTAAGAAACCAATATCAGGCGGCAATGGAGAGCAAATTAAAATCTTTAATTGCTGAAGATGGAACATTATGGCAAAAAACAAAGTTTGCCATAAAACATACTGACAGTAGGATTCCTCCACTTAAAGTCGGCAACCAATGGTATTCAACACCTGAACAAAAAGTAAAAATTTTCTCTGAACAGTTATATCAGCAGTTTCAACCCAATCCCAGTCTTGACCCAGATTTCGCTCTTCAAATTCATGAAAGTTTAACACAACCTCTTTAAATATCTTACTTTGGAAACTTTTTTACACCAGGACAAGTCAGAAATCAAATTGAAAGATCTCCAAAGAAGAAAGCTCCTGGCCACGATCTTATTGTTCAACCTCTCCTTAAAAATTTTTCTAGAAAACCACTCGTTCTTCTAACACAAATCTACAATGCAGTTCTACGTTTAACATATTTCCCTCGACAATGGAAGCATGCCATAGTGGTTATGACCCCCAAGCCTGATAAAGACAAAAGCAACCCTTCAAATTACCGCCCAATAAGTCTGCTGCCATTACTATAAAAAATATTTGAAAAACTACTTATACCTCATCTCTTAAAACAACTCCAAGGGACTATTCCTTCAACGCAGTTTGGATTTAAAGCAAAACACTCTTGTCCACAACAACTTCATCGGATCACAGATACTATTTTAGATACATATGAGGAAAAGGCGGTGTGCTTGGGTCTCTTCCTAGTCACAGAAAAGGCATTTGATAAAGTATGGCATGAAGGCTTGCTCTCAAAGCTTAAAAATCATGTATCAGATACCTATTATTTAATAATCAAGTCAAACCTTTCACAACGTACATTCTCCGCTAAATACGAATCTGCTCAGTCAAAATAAAATATTGTTCAATCTGGAGTACCTCAGGGTAGTATTTTGGGACCGCTGCTTTATATTTTATATACATCGGATTTTCCAACTCAAGATCACTTAACAATAGCCCATTTTGCTGATGACGTTGTCATTCTTAGTAAAGGTACTTGTGAATCTGCAGCAGAACAACTGAACATTTTTTGTGAAAAAATTTCCACATGGTGTAAGCAATGAATCCTCAAAAATCAAATTTAGTCAGATTTACTTATAAGAGAAACACTGTAAATTATCCAGTAACATTATGTGGTTCAGTAGTACCAATGGCTCAATCATTCAGATATCTTGGATTAATCTTGGATAGCAAACTTCTTGGCATAACCACATATCAGCTATTGTTAAAAGAATTAGACATAGAATCTACCTGCTAAAACACATTATTCAAGACAAATCTCCATTGCCTCTACACTACAAGAGACTTATCTATATTTCAGTCGTGCGCCCTGTGTGGCAATATGGATGTTGAATTTGGGGATCTGCTTCTGCATCACAAATAGGAAGAATACAGGTCATGCAAAATCGCTATTTGAGGCTGATGTCTGGTGCACCTTGGTATATTAGCAACAGGAACCTGCACGATGATCTCTTGTATTCCTGAGGTGACGGAGGTCCTAAGATACAGCTACATCAGACTGTACAACTCCTTCCTAAACCACATGAATCCTCTACTTCAAGTAATTGTCACTAATCCACCACAAAATCTAGCCCACAGAAGATTAAAAAGAAAACGGCATAGTGACATGAGGCTATAGGGTACTTTTGGGATTGCCAGTGGGCAGTAACCATAAATAAGCGTCAAGTTATTTTTTTTTTGTTTTCTTTTTCTTTCTGTTTGTTATTCCCAACTATAATGTATTTATTTATGTACAATAAAGTTTACATCAGTTATTAAAAAAATAAATAGATCAAATCTTCATGCATAATATTAAAATACAAAATCTTCTACAGTCAATTGTTTTTTATTATTGTCTGTTGTATTCAACATCGACTTTCACGAGGCCTTGGAAATTTTAACACGAAATTAAATTACATTGTTGTTACAGATCATGAAGGCTAAAACTAGATAATTCATGCAATAAGTATCTTTACGCATTCCAGGACCGTATTATGAATTCCTCGATGCAGTTTTGTAGATAGTGAGCAACTGTTTTATGCAACTGAATTCTAGAATTCTTTGAAACTACAAGGATTGCTACCACATAATTTACTTAATATTGAATAACCAATAGTACTATTGCGAAATATTGACCCACCAAAATTATGCACGAATGAGAATTGGTGTGAAAAACTCATATGAAACGTAATAGAATTGATAATATCAACTGCAAAAATAAAAGGAGATGTTTTTATTCCACGTATTTCTAGGATACTCATTCAATTTTAAGTAACTGCAATTTCAATGCCACTAGCATTTGTAATATTAAAATGAAGCTCAAGGACTGTCGCTCAAAGTTGCAGACATTAACTAAAAAACTGCGTGTTTTGCACATCCACAACTATATTTTATGCAAAAAAGTGAAAAAAAAAAAATGGATTTTACACATATCAATAATCAATTCAGTGATACTTTTGTCATGTTACTAATGTAGTATGTGAATGTACATAAGCCCACTGAAAATAACATTGTATTATTCTCAAAATATTGTTGTTCACGTTGCAAATTTAATATGTTAAGCGTTGTGGAAATAAAAATCTCTTAATTTCTAAAATACCGGTAGGCCTATACGTTTTTCAGAATATTAGTCTTTATGTTAAAGAATGACTTATTGCTAGTTAATGTTGTATCTGTATTCTGTGTGTAAAATTAGAATTAATATAATATGTTCTGAATTTATCATATATAGTTTTAAGTTATATTAAAAAAACTGGATATGATATAAGTGGGTGTACAGCGGTCAAGAGGTAAAAAAATCTTCCAATATAAATTAAATTATATATGTATAATATTGATTCGATGATGAAACTGATCAGAAAGAGGAGAAGGAATTATATTTTCGTTGGGTTTTACTTTATTCATAGTTTGATTTTTCTATTACTTTATTTGTATTTCTGGCGGTGTGGAAGAGAAGGCCTAATGGTCTTAACTTCACCAGAATAAATAAATAAAATAGATAAATAAATAAATAAATAAAAACAAATAAATAAATAAATTTAAAACGACAGTTTAACGTCAGGCACATGATGAAATGTTTTCTTTTCGGTGGCTGATTTACAACTATTTTAAATTGAGTTAACCTTTGCAGGCATTTGGCTGAGTTCATTAATTCATGTAAGTGACGTTAAGTAAAGATTCATCTTTATGGGCGAGGAAAGCTTACTTACTTACTTACTTACAAATGGCTTTTAAGGAACCCGCAGGTTCATTGCCGCCCTCACATATGCCCGCCAGCGGTCCCTATCCTGTGCAAGATTAATCCAGTCTCTATCATCATACCCCACCTCCCTCAAATCCATTTTAATATTATCCTCCCATCTACGTCGGCCTCCCTAAAGGTCTTTTTCCCTCCGGTCTCCCAACTAACACTCTATATGCATTTCTGGATTCGCCCATACGTGCTACATGCCCTGCCCATCTCAAACGTCTCGATTTTATGTTCCTAATTATGTCAGGTGAAGAATACAATGCGTGCAGTTCTGTGTTGTGTAACTTTCTCCATTCTCCTGTAACTTCATCCCGCTTAGCCCCAAATATTTTCCTTAGCACCTTATTCTCAAACACCCTGAACCTATGTTCCTCTCTCAGAGTGAGAGTCCAAGTTGGCGAGGAAAGCTTAGTAAAGACAATTCGTTTTGGTTGTGTATAGTTAGGTTTCCGAGATTTCCGAAAATTTAATAACCAGTTTAATTAAAAATAGAAGCAGAAAGGAAAACCCGGGCAACGCCGGGTACTTTCAGCGAGTATTAAATAACTAAATAATTAGCCCTATTACATAGCAAGAAATTTAGTAACGCAAGTTATTGTAATAATTGCTGCCTTTATTCGCTGAATGTGCATGTACATCCCTGATGTCTACGTTACGACGCTATGTAGTAGATGCGCTATGCGCTCGTGATCAAGGTCGAGCTCTTCTACCGTGATTGGGAGCTAATATCGTCTCATCCCTGCCGTACGGTATTGTCGTTAATAAAACTATTTCTCAAATTAAAGTAGGATATATGGTCTACAGTGAAGTCAAAAGAGCAGGAAGAACTTTTTTAGTATGAAAGATAACCTTTGTGAAGGACAAAAAGCTACAAAATGGAAACCAAATTTAGCTAGATATAGCAGTGCCACCACTAAAATAATACTTGCCCATTATTACCTTAATTACCCACTAGTAACTTGTTAACTATTCTGAGAAGTTTTGTGACTCATTTCCTCTAAATGGCACATCCAAGAACAAATTCCGATCGCTAAGAACACAATTGATTTTATGAACCTAAGGCCCATAGAGATCTAGACCGAACCATACTTACTCTAGATAGCGAGATTAAAGGGAAATATGAAATATCTCTCACCTTTAAAGCCGATATGATAGTGGTGGTGGCGGTGGCAATGCGTAATGGTTTTGATAGAACTATTTCATGTTTTTTTTGCTGGAATGACGGTAATAATGCCGGTGAAATGAGTTAAGGGTCCAGCTCCGGCAGTTACCCAGCATTTGCTCATATTGCGTTGAGGGAAAACCCCGGAAAAAAAAACCTCAACCAGGTAACTTGCTTCGACCGGGATTCGAACTCGGACCACCTGGTTTCGTTAAGCATTACTTCACAGATGTGGACTGTTTCTTGTTAGTACACTTGAAATTCACATAGGGGAAACCCGGGCAAAGCGGATAAGCTAAGAACAAACAATGCCACAGGCTAGGCTATATTTTGGTGCTCCCGAAATAAAATCTTCATGACATTGGTTGTGTGTGACACATGTTGTCCACATATATAAAAAACAGCAATTCGTTTCTCGTACCTACGGACAGTGATATGATTTGAGAAAGAAAATATAGTTAATTATTCGCTTTGCCCGGGTACACGGGCAAAGCGAATAATTAACCCGGGCAAAGTGAATATCCCTATAACATTTTCAAATTTCTATTTAATTTCTATTCACTGATATTAAATCAACACATAAACACGATGTTAATGAGTTATATTTGACGATAGGATATGTTATTTACAGCCCATTACTGCATGTTAGATTAGTACAAAATACAAATTTGAACAAGTCGACGTTTCACTAGTACTGAAGACTTGGATTTCTTCTGCTTTTGTTCCCGCCCATAAGTTACGTCTCTTTCAACGTTTTTAATCGGTATAAATGTAAGAACTTCAGAGCGCTGACATTTTCTTCGTTGAACTCGTATCTTTCGAGCATCCATTCTGGCACTGGTCTAAATCAAAAGAACTGACTTGGATTCTCTTGCTGACGATGTTGATGGTTTTGGTGTAACCGGAGCTGAAAATCTGAGTGTAATTGATCTATTGAATATTCCTTCAATCTCTGAAGATAACGCCATCACAGAGGTGGTTGATTCTGAGTGAGCATTAACTGTTTCTTCAGCCGCTGAAGAAGCTGGCACCACAGAATTTGTTAAATCTGGGCCAGCTGTCGTTTCGCTGATTTCTATCTCACGTGGGCGATCTGTAAGTTGATCTAGAGCAAAATCATCAACAAACACGTTATGGTTATATGGCCAGATAGCAGAACCACTGATTGGAAGATTTTATTTCTTCAAGTGCTTTCTTCATGGCTTCTTCAGACCATTTGGCATGTTTCGTCTTCCTCTTGAAAAATTAAACCGTCTGAAAACACATTACGACCTTTTTAAGTAAAAATTAAGATCAGTGTTACAGATTTATAATTTAATTAGTGTGACTTAATGCCTCCACTATGTAAAATGATCTAACACGCTTTATTGCAATAGACAAATACATACAAAAATACAGATAACACTTATATAGTCAAATAAAGGTGGCTGGGCAAAGCGGATAAGTTATCCACTTTGCCCGCAGACGCCATTTCGCTTTTCATTTAAAGTTGTACAAACATAAACGTGAATAATCTTCTTCGTAAGTACGGCACTTTAGAAGTAATCGTATCGCCTATATATTACGAGAAGCATTCAGAAAGTAAGTTTCCCTATTTAAAAAAAAAAAAGATCACACACTTTCAGGAAAACATTTATTGGCAACAGGTACAGCAATGTTTCAGCTATTTTTCAACATAGCCACCATCAGAATTGAGACACTTGTCGTATCGTGGGATCAACTTTTGTATCCCTCTGTCGTAGAACTCTGCCGCCTGTGAATGGAACCAGCGTGTGACAGACGTCTTCAGCTCTTCGTCGTTTGCCAAAACTCTCACCGGAGGACAGGAATTTCTTGAGGTGCAGAGAGAGAGAGAGAGATAGAGAGAGTAGAGAGAGAGGGAGATATGTTCGGCCCATAGACCTGACAGAGCTGCCGATGAATTTCAATTGGCGCAATGCTTTGTGCATTAAAGAACTTTATCACCGACCGAACCTCGCAGGCGGCGGGAGAAGGAATAAGAACTTTCATTTTGGACCACTGCTGCCACGCTACTGGCAGCAGACGGGACCTGTCCGGCCGGGTTTCCCCTATGTATATGAATCTATTGAGGACATTAAAGTGGGTAAAATATGTCCTTATTCTTCGTTTCTATCATGAAGAAGTTTGCTTGAGATTATGTTCATTTCTTGTGGTTGATAGGACTGTATTATTACATTTGACATACTATATCTGTCTCATCGCTTGCTGATAAGTGTAGATCCATCTTTCATAACGTCACACTTTCAACAATGTGTTAATATAACGAACACCCGTCTTAAAATATCAAATAACTTTTGGATATGAAATATTCTACATGCTTAGAGGTATTCAAATCATTCACATTCACTGTTGAAAATTTAGAAAATAATGGCAACTGATCAAGCCTTATTCTAAAAGCATAGAATAAATAAAGCCTAGAATGCCTATTCGTTACATTAAAGAAATGCAGTAGTTCGAGACACACCGATGATGACACTAAATCAGTTTCGAAACGGGCTCGTCTGTCGTTAAGGTATATTACCTTTTTAAAAACATTTTTAACACTTCTAAGCTTTTCATTTTAAGAAAGTTTTATGTAATAAATGTACTTATTTTCAAGAGATCAGAATGACATTAAATGTACAGCAGTGGCAAAATTAAAAAAAAAAACTGGACCAACCGTTGTAGCTGGTTTCAGAGCCTTGTTCACTCCAGAGCACGATAGACTGGTAACTAAGACTTTCGTGGTTCGAATCCTGCCTGGGAAGGAAAACTTTTGTTTGTTTGTTGGTTTGTTCCTTATTCAAATGTATTCCCAATACTTTTCGATTGCAGCGATATTTTACTACTTAATTAACTTATTATTCCCAGAACATGAATTTTACCAGAAATAGAGAAGTATTGGGAATAAATTTGAATAAGGGACATATAAAAGTTTCCTTCCCAGGCAGGATTCGAATCACGAAAGTCTTAATTACCAGTCTATCGCGCTCTGGAGTGAACAAGGCTCTGAAATCAGCTACAAGGGTCGGTCCGGTTTTTTTGCCACTACTGTATATATATATATATATATATATATATATATATATATATATATATATATATAACTATGCTTCCTATCCTTAATTGCGGTGTAAGAAATAAACTTCTATAAAAACAGGATTATTTTAAGAATATTTTACTCAGAAATATTTGTGTTAGTCACTGATTGGAACAAATTATGAAATCTGTAAATTACATAATCAGCAAAATGTGGTGCAAACAATTAAATTAAGATGACTTGCTTTGTCCTGTAACGTGCGAGATTACCACATGACAGAAATTTAACATAATGGAAGACAGGCTAAGTGTTAGTCACTGATTGGAACAAATTATGAAATCTGTAAATTACATAATCAGCAAAATGTGGTGCAAACAATTAAATTAAGATGACTTGCTTTGTCCGGTAACGTGCGAGATTACCACATGACAGAAATTTAACATAATGGAAGAGAGGCTAACAGGGAGAAGACAGCAAGGAGGATCATTACTGTGATACCGGTACCTTATAACCTAAAAAAGAATCTTAAATGACTAGGGTGTACAATAATAAAAAGAAAACAAATGAAGCTGCTTGTGTTTAACAAGTTGCCTTAAGACATAGCTGACATGGCCAATCATTCTAGACATTAAGTACAATAAATATAGTAAATACGTATTCGTTTAGTGTTTAGGTCTACATTATATGACACACTGTTTTTTTTTTTACTTAAATATTTTTATAGATGTGATGATTTAGAATTCCAATGGAATCAGCAATATTGTCTCAGCAAATAAAATCATGTATTGTTTGTTGAGGTCAAATTGAAGTACTGGATGCAATAACAGCTTAACTCTACTTAAGTCGTTATTCTGGCGATGTGATTTTCATAATCTTCCATGTCTTCCCTATCAGTGGCGTAGCCAGACTAATTATTTTGGGTGCGCCAGATCTGCAGGGTTTAGAAAGTACCTGACCCATCTCCTGACAATGCCGCTGCCGTTAACTGTCTTGAAACTCATTCTCGGAAGTCTTATTTAATAACGCGCAAAATTATGATAAACAATCATGGAAGGCATATCTATACAAACGCTTCATAAGGTGAACTGGAGCCATCGAGATTTCCTAGCAACGAATCTGTCGATCGCTGATGATGGGTCCTTCAACAAATCCCAACTTTTCTCTCTCTCTCTCGATTGATAGAATTGCTAGATTACAAACCCTTGTGCTTGACATGATTGTCGAATTATTTTTGTTTCAGAGCTTTGTAAAGTTTTATATCATTGCCTTAATGAAGGACGAACATTTCCTAATATCCATTTTTGATGCTTCCTATAATGCATTTGCAAGAGCAAGAATATCGTCTAAACATACCAAATAAAATAAGATGTCAAATTTTTCTTACCTTTATGCTATCGACTGTAACTATTGCTCTGGATCCATGGTGTAGTTTTAATGTTGAGTACTTTCCATTAAAGAAAAGGCAAAAATTCGTATATTTTTTGGTTGGGCCTGGTTACCCCATTGTTCCCTATGGACTGTAAAAGTTGTATTTTATTTCTTTGACTCTATATGGCAGGAGAGTTCATTATGTGAAGTGCTGTGCTAAGTCAAAAGGTTCAAAATTCGCATCAAAAAGTGAAACACTTTGACATTGTTTATCTCAAAACATGGGTTTTCAACTTAAGCTGTTATTGCACTCAGCGTCTCAATTATGAAATACATTTCCGGTATTGTGATAGTCCCTCTCGCATAAAAAAGTGAACCTTGTACAATGTATTCTGAAAGGAAGGAATGCAAGGCTCATAAATATTTTTCTTTGCTTGGTCCACATCTTGTGCTTGGACCTGTTCATTCTTCTCATGTGCAATAGATCAATATATAAGCTGTTATTCGCTTTTTTATCAAATACCACAATGTCCGTGTCTTTGGAAAAAAGGAATGATCAACATATCACTTGCTTAATCTTAATATTACCTTTATTAGTGAATCATGAAATGATTATCATTGGTATTGTTTGTACTCTCTAAACGTTGTCTGAATTGTAGCAAAGGTACCTAACTTCTTCCTTTCTGGAAATTCTATGTTTTCAAATATTGATGTTCACTTTCCTTTATCAAGGATATGTATTCCTTTTCTTGCAGTTTTTCGTCGAGTCGAATACAAAATTGTAACATCTGCTTCTAGTCTGTATCGGATCTCACTTCAAGGTAAGTAGCTTTTATAATTATGTATTGACATATTGTACACCTATACTTTACACATGCTGGGTGTTTGTATGACTGTTTTACAACCTTCCTGTTAGTATGTGAGGTCTGAATGATAACGATGTAACAATTTGAATTCTAAAAGTTTGTCCTGATATACCGTCAGATGGACACATTTATTAGTCGTTTTAACGGTGTTTCTGGACACGTTTCTGATGACATATTGTTCCTTCTGACATCCTTTATCTTCGCTAGAGGTAAGACTAAGTATATGATTATGTCTCGTGACCAGAATATTGTACGAAATGGAACTATAAAAATTGGAGATTTATCCTTCGAAGAGGTGGAAAAATTCAAATATCTTGGAGAACACTAACAAATGTAAATGACACTCGGGAGGAAATTAAACGCAGAATAAATATGGGAAATGCCTGTTATTATTGGGTTGAGAAGCTTTTGTCATCTAGTGTGCTGTCAAAAAATCTGAAAGTTAGAATTTATAAAACAGTTATATTACCGGTTGTTCTGTATGGCTGTGAAACTTGGACTCTCATTTTGAGAGAGGAACAGAGATTAAGGGTGTTTGAGAATAAGGTTCTTAGGAAAATATTTGGGGCTAAGAGGGATGAAGTTACAGGAGAATGGAGAAAGTTACACAACGCAGAGCTGCACGCATTGTATTCTTCACCTGACATAGGTAATTAGGAACATTAAATCCAGAAGTTTGAGATGGGCAGGGCATGTAGCAAGTATGGGCGAATCCAGGAATGCATATAGAGTGTTAGTTGGGAGGCCGGAGAGAAAAAGACCTTTGGGTAGGCCAAGGCGTAGATGGGAAGATAATATTAAAATGGATTTGAGGGTAGAGACTGGATTAATGTTGCTCAGGATAGGTGGGCTTATGTGAGGGCGGCAATGAACCTCCGGGTTCCTTAAAAGCCAGTAAGTAAGAGGTTTGTAACATAGTCATTCAAACATCCTGTATAAATGATCAGATACTGCATTCATGGTCTCCATGGCTGTTACTTGATTTGTCTTGAAATAATCATTCTTTCAATTTTGCACAAGTACTACAAATTTAGTTTTCCGTATGTCTATATTCCATACACAATTTGCAGCCTAAATTAATATTAATTTTCAAAATCCGAATAAAAAAATATGGTTTTCCTTGTTCGGTTTTATATAGTCTATGAATTTGTATTTTGTACAATGAATTTTGTGGCAGATATAAGCCCGACGTTGCTTATAAGATTAGTCCAAAATTAAAGTTCTAACTAGACACCAAAACGCAATACGTTATATTTTACCTGACAAGGGTCTGAGAGCGGAAAATGGAAAAAGTAATTACAGCGAAGCTGTGTGGAATGGAGAAACCGAGAAATCACGTTCAGTTTCTCAAAAACCTCTCTTGAGTAATCGTATCTTCTATACTGTGTACCTTCTTGGCCAAAATTATGAAGTAAACTCCTGTAGCCTATGGTTTATTTACACCTGGAACTTGAATCTGTACTGATAGTGTAGTGCAGTGCAGTGGTTCTCAACCTTTTTTGACTGACGACACACTTTACTGAACGCCCACGATATCGCGACACACTTATTTGTCTTCATTAGTAATGATATAATAATAACAGCTATTGTTTTTCCTCTGGAGAAAAAGGTGGTGGAACTCTGTGTAGAATATTTTATAGCGGACGGGGGATTACTGTCAACAGCACGGGAATTTGATCGTTTTTAACCTCCTTTTCATCCAACTAAGACTTACAACATCTAAGCAGAATTGAAAGAAGAATTATATTTAAAACATAATTATTCACACATATTTCGGTTGCATGACTAAAAATGCAACTAAAAGGTGCCGAAACGCCGTTCCAGTGCGTTCCTCCAGAAAAAAAGCACTGATTAACTTCTATGTAGTATCGGGCATCCAGTCGCGCTGATTACTTGACGACTCTCCGGTGGAGCAGACAGTAGCGAGCTGGCTTGTCATCCCTGGGACCAGAGTTCGATTCTTGGTGAGAACTTTTTTTTATTAACGTAACTGATTTTTATACATGTTGTCTTTCTTAATTTTTATTTACTTTTTTTTTTTTTTTTATTAGTGGAACGAATTATTTTGCAACTCTAGCTCCACTAGGAGAATTAAAAAAATTCTTGAGAGATCAATTTTCTTCCCGGAATAAAAGAAAGATAAACAAACAAATTAAAGAAAAATAAAAAAAATAATACACATGTGGATCTAATACTTGGTCCACATGCCGCGGCGTCTATTACTGCCTGATATCTTCGGGGCATTGGGTCCACCAGATCGCGGAAATAGTTCTGGTCCTCAGCGAGATCTTCCCTGGTAGCCAGAACTTAATCCCACAACTGATCTGGATTTTGAGGTGTGCGCGAGGTGGGAATCCTGCTGGAAAATTAAACTTCCTTCGGAAAGAAAACGATTATAAATTCCATGAATCCAGTTCTAGCTATAATATAATTCTAATAAATGAAAGTTAATATACCAATTAAGTTTTGATATGTTTGAATGCACATTATGTATTATTTTACTAATATTTATCTTTTTACATATAAAGTTATAATAGCTAATTTCATGTGTTAAAATAAAAACTCAGTTGTATGTTACCTTGTTGATTACTTTCAGCTTTGCCTCAGCCGTTCTTACGATATTGTAATCTATGATCCGTTTCTTATAAAATTTTGAGTACCACGATATTCGTGACGCGGTATCTTTCGTGAATTTTTGTGTCATTCAAATTTTCAAAATGATCGTTTCTTAAATGGTTAACATTATCTCCATCTGACTCTTAATTTTCCAGATATAAAAATTCTGCGTCGAAACGTTCCGCCATTTTATATTGCAACTAATGAAACATAAAAAATTTAATGACGGAAATTTCTATCACAAAATTTAATGGTAATTTTACTGGTTCGTTAGGCTAAAGATGCTTGGTGAGATATATAAATGATTTATTGAACCAGTAAATAAATTAGTGAATTATTAAAACCTTAGTGAAGCTTGGTGAAATCGGCCCTCAGCCTAATAATTATTGGTATAAAATTTCAGATGTAGCGAATCGCATAAAACTCATAACGAGAAAACATGTATCATCTTCATAACACAATTTTTTTTTTAATTTGTGTTGAGCGTTAGCTCGAAATCGGATCTCCACCACAAGCAATCATGATGAAACACTATCAGCTGAGCGCATTTTATCGTTTTGACATCCAAATTCTCTCTTCGTACATGCTGACGACCGTTTCATATCGTCAATGGAGATGATTACCTTACGTGTTACATTAGCAACATACATTGAGTACGGACGAGAGAAGAAGTTAACATGTGACATAATTCTAACTCAACCAACCGTGAAATTCAACACCGGAAAAATTTCATGTACTTTGGGACTGAGCCACCGTATAATAATGCCCCTCAGTGCTTAGCAGTTTTGTTGAACACGCATTGTAGAGGCATTTGCTTCTTCCCGTTTCGTCAGAAGGCATTTTCTAGAATTGCAATTTCGTTAAATTGTTTTCATGCAGAATTGTCCATGAGTGGTTATATGGAATTAGTTTCTCAGTTTACCATGCAAGAACTTACGAATTTACACATGTGACGAATCGTGTGAAATTGTACGTTTATACGCCGTGTTTACGGATTTTACTGTTTAATTTCAAGAATAAATGATGAGCGTTATATTTTCACTGTGGCTGTATAATATTTATTGATTCTGGTTCACGTTAACACTTTGTTTAAAAAACTTAAAATTGTTAAACGACACGTTAAAAGTATTAACCAAACCATTAAGTGTCATCAAACCATCCCATACAACATAAACATGCAGCTTTCCGTACAATGACACACAGGTTACTTAACATACCAATGATCAATGACAACTATACTGAAAAACTAAACACAATAAAATATATAGCATAAGACAATGGATATAACCCCAACGTAATAGACACACTAATAAAGAAGGCAAAACAAAAAACAGAACAAACCAACACAAACACCGCGTGAGAATAAATACATAACATTAACATATCACAATACCAATATTGTACTTACAAAATCGCAACTTCATTCAGAAAACTAAAATACAAAATAGCATAAAAAACAAATAACACAACACAGAAATATCTAAATAATCACATCAAACATTCAAATAAATATAATTCAACTGGCGTTTACAAACTAAAATGCAATAGTTGTCCACATTTTTACATAGGACAGACAGGAAAAACCTTTCAAATTAGATATAATGAACACATTAAAGCTTTAACCAAACCCTACTCACATCAAATTACGCAGAACATATTATCAACAATAATCATGACTACAATAATATAGAAACAGATATGGAAATTCTACACATCAATACGAAATATACAAACATACAATAATACACCCACAACATATACTTCATACACAATTACAGTTCAATACCCACACATTATTCGACATTATGATACATAGCACACAAACAATCACCCCCCACCATAGGAGCAACACACTCCCACCCTACAACTGACGAATGCAAATGGCAGAATGCAAGATTAACAGGAACAACAGTAGTTCGTAAGACAGTGAAGATGACGCAGCACCGGCGTCGAAACGGGCCGTCTAAGGTACATAACCTTTTTTAAAAATTTTAACACTTTTAACGTGTCGTTTAACAATTTTAAGTTTTTTTTTTGTATAATATTTCTTTGTTATTCCAACACAGTAATGCTTAATTTATATAAGCCTTCACCTGTAAATCGATACCATGGTTGTTTCTTTGAAGAAATGGTGAACATTTCCTTCTTTGAGACAGTTTCCACATGAAAGAACGTGAAATATTTAACGTTTTAGATAAAAAAATATGTGAAATTTAATGGTTTTGAAGCGTTTAACATTAGTTTTAACATTAACAAGACATTATCATCAGAAAACACAAGAATTAAAAGTGTGTTTCAAGTAAGGTACTCAAAATTGAATAGACAGGAGCGGGTGAGCTGTGTTTCCTACTCTCTGACTCGTTACAAACTGCTGAAACTACTCGTAATTGACTGACTGAGAAGACAAAGGACAAATCGTGAATTTACATTTTCATAATGCAACTTTGCTTTCTCCATCATTAGGAATGATTTTCCAAACTAACTTACTGTCATTGCTTTCATCTGATTCCATAGCGCATTTCTACAGGACGGTTGGAATTGACCGAGCAAATACTACCAAGGTGTGAAAGCTTACATTCAAATAAGCATAGCGGTAATTAAGATGGGAAGCAATACTCTATCTCCACATTTGTCGCCTCGGTTAAATTGGGCACTTTATCGTTTTAGCGTTTAAGTTACATGAAACATAAGTATTTACATGCAACTCAATTTACATTTCGATTGCTCTCCTCCTTTCTACACGTAATGCCGTTTTCATTTGTGATCATGTCAATTTAAGTCCCAGAAACAAATGTCCTGGAACTGCGCCCCGCTCTTTGCGATCCCGAACTGCTTACATTCCTTACTTTGTAGGAAACTTGTACATTCTCTACAACAGGTACAAAAGCAACGGATTATCGATATGTTCCCTCATTTGAAGACTACGTACATAGAGTAAGCATGGATGCATACAGTTTACGATAGCATTGCGACATGTAGCCTACCACATCTTGGGGGCGTGTCATAACAAATTCAACGATGCCGTTCGGGAGTATGCTGACCAACGTCCAGGAAGACGGAACCCTACGCGCGAGCTGTTCGAAGCTTGAATGACTGCATGAAAAACGAGGCCACGTGATTCCAGTACATTCTGCCGATGCTGGTCAAATTCTCTTTCGACGCACACTGCAGCTCAGGAGAGGTTCTACAGGGACATATTTTATTTTTACTTCAATTTTTATTGTACCTGCGTTTTTAAATGTACTTGACTCCCACCCCTTTCACTAATGTCCTTGCTAACGTCAGTCACACAAACTTACGGCCGCTGTTGCTAGCAGTGAAGTAAGCAGTACAGAGTACAGTGTGTTTCAGAAATATGTTGCATTTTCTATAGAAGAAAGAGCTTATATTATTGAAGTTTATTTTCGCACAGGTATCGTGTGTAGCATAACTGAATTTATCTGTGTGGACGGAGCACAAGTGAAGATTCGAGTTACCGAAAGTACGGTACCCTACAATATGGTACGGTACTTAACAGCATTATTTAAACAAGAGTTTTGTTTTACTGTTTGTAGGCATGAAGGACGATGATGGAAACTGGAATTACAATATAACCGAATGTGAACAACAGTTTTTTTTTCACAATTTCCTGATTATATCATTACAGAATATTTTAGTAGAAATGTCATTAATCTGGTAGATAAATTTAGAGCAACAGAGTGTACAGAAAGGAAGAAAAGTGTAATATGGCCAACAAAGGTGACAGAAGATGTTGTAGAAGATGCTAGAGAAAGGATGCAGCGAGGTCCTAATAAGTCGGTCAAGAAGTTAGCTGTAGAAATTGGGGTTTCTTACGGAAGTGCTCACAAAATTCTCAGGAATAAATTAGGTTAGTAATATGCTGAATAAAGTAGACATTACATAATGAATATAACCGCCTGAAGAGTTGAGTGTGAAAAAAAATGTTACTATTCTACTGTTTTTTGATAAAATACTGTAAAAGTAATGATCAAACTGAAAATCGTAATACTGTATTTCCCTGTAACATAAATGGATACACTACTTTTCTCTCATCCTATAGCTAGTAAAATGATTTGTTTACATATTGCACTAGTAACACCAAACTCCTGTAATCGAAGGGGGGTAACAGTGTTTCCGAGTATAGCCAGGTTAATGTTAAAAATGTTGGTTAAAATTAAAGTGATGTCCCTGTACAAACCATTGATGAGGATCCAACTGATTTGGCTTGCCTGCATTATATTCATTGTTTTGTTACTGAGCAGTTTTTTGATCTACTAGTCCATACAGGTTTTTATTAAAATATGCCTAATTCTTCACCACGCATTTAAAATTTTTCTCTTTATTAGTATCAGCCCTATAGCTACTACAGAATTCCCAAAACATGACATAGGCAGGCGAACTTATTGTGTACAGGGTCAATTAAGCATCATAATGTGATATTGTACACCGCTGGGTAATATCTACTCGTATATAGATGTATATAGGCCGGAACTTGCCTCGATAATCGTTGTCAATAGAGAACAACGCAACGTTACGCGTCTCTGCAGCTCTGCCAGCGCGATATGCGCTATACTTTATCGGTCACAGACTCTGGACTGATAAACGAAACAATGCGGGCAGTTCATTGGCATAACACCGCTCTTTCCAAACCCAATTTCAGCCAAGCTACTAGAGAATGGTGTCATATTCCTAGTCTTTCATCCGTTGCTAATATTCTTGATTTTAAGATTTTTATTCTCTGTTTAATAATCTAGTTGCTATAAAATTCCTTTCTAGTGGATGTGGGCTGAATTTTTGTCAGCGAAGTGGAAATTTGTGTTCATAGATTTCTATGTGTTCTGTGTTTTTGAGGATATTAAAAATTTGAGACGGTAGCCGGAAAAAGGGCCCATAAGAAAAAGCCATGTTTCGAGAAAACAAAGTTTGAAATACAGTATTTATTTTTATATAATTGCGATTTGAATGCACTTTTATCAAAATAGCAATTTGCATACTGTTACAATAATATTTGTCTACAAGTTTTTGTTAAATGAAGCATTCCGTTTTTAATAGTGTTATAGTGTATATCAATGATGTCAAAGCAAGCGCATTTTTCTGACCTTTACGTCGTGCGCGGCCATCAAGCGCTAAGTATGGAAAGAGGAAGTGTTGTGTATATGAATATGCAGCCTGTTCGATTAAGAAAACAGTGGTGCACAAACTTCAAACGGAACGTGAAATTTTATGTCGTTATTTTTGTATGGCTTCTTTCTGTTTGATATTAGCTATATTATCTGTAAAACAAAAGTACTAATACAAATTTCTTAATATTGCATTTGTGTTTTAAACGTAAATTATATAATAAAGAGTTAAGAAGGAATATCCACATAAATTCCATAGTAGTACAACTATACTGTACTAAATGGATGAAATAGATTACATCATTCATAAAGAAAGTGATATCCCAAAAAAAGAGATTGAGTATGACATGATAAGTTAGAATTGATATTGAAGATACCTTTAGCCTTATAAAAGTAATCAGTAAACTAATCAAAACAATATTACAGTACAAAGCAAAGTTACTTAGGTGCTGTATATGTTTTAAGTGTAACTAATATTCCATAACAAAACTCTTATCGCATTATGTTTTTAAGGTGATATTGGTGAGCAACTTGCTATCATCAGAATATTAAATTATTTTGTCGAAATGTGCTGAAGCTATAGAGCTGACATATTTACAACACATGGGCACGTATCTTTTGCTTATGATGTAACAGTAGTTGCTTTGTTAATTCATTTCCTTACAAACAATTTCCATGCGAATATTTTCAAAATTTTCAATACACTATCTTCAATAATAGGACGTATTTACGGTATATTAGATTTACGAAAACATTCTGTACGGCTACTAAATAAATAGGCCGATATCTGAAAATTTCACTTTTCAATAAAACAAGTTGAGAAAATATATCTTTTGAATAAAAAAATCAAACTTGTGAAAAATGAACATTTAAAATTAAAGCTTACTTTCTTATAGTGCACTTATACTTCTCAGACAAATGTAAAAATTAACATGCATACAGTTTTTAATAAATTCTCTACCCTCTATCTATTGAATCAGTGCTGGCCATCCCTGAATATAGCTCGACCAAGCGGCATATACTACTGTTGTCACGCCAGGAGAAGGCGGCTGAAGTACTTAGACGGGGCGGAGGGGAAACAGTCGCGCATGCGCACCGCGCTGTTCACTGCAATATTCCTATTTCACAAACATCTACTGCACGTGTCTGTGAGTCTTTGCGACTTTGTGAAAATAATAGTGGGGTTTTTACTGTAGTGTTTTATTAGTTTCAACAAGACAATTGTTTTCAGTACCGTATACCACAATTCTTGTATTGATTTAGTTATCCTTTGCTTTTCGTGTTAATAGTGTTGATAATAATATAGTTAATAGAATTTATGTTATTGTATACTGTTATTTAGGTTTATAGCAGTTTTTTGTTTATTGTAAATATGTCGACAAAGAGGAAACAAGGATTGACAGTCTATAGCGAAGAAAGGAATATTATTAGAAGTGCAAAATAATTCTGTGATGAAGAAAAATAACAACAGTGCCTTTGCATTCCTCTTACGAAACCTACAGCAAAGGTAGAAAAGTACTCTAATCTATCCACAAGAACAATACAACGTATAAGGAATGAAATGAAAGACTGCAGAGAAGAAAGTGCGTTGTCGACACCTGAGGGAGAAAAAAAAATGTAAACGTTCAGACTACCGAAACGCAAATGTAGATGACTTCGACGGGAGATTGACAAAAAAGATATAATTGAGAATTTTTATTTGAAAAAGAAAGAGGGCCACCGGCGTAGCTCAGGAGGTAGCGCGTTTGTCTGCTGAGCTGCAGTTGAGCTCGGGAGTGAGTTCGATTCCCGTTTGCGCTGACTACCTGGTTGGGTTTTTTCCGAGGTTTTCCCAAGCGGAAGGCGAATGTCAGGTAATCTGTGGCGAATCCTTGGTTTCATTTCGCCAAATACCATCTCGCCATCATCAATTCAATCGACACTGAAGAAGCTAGTAGTTATTACAGTGTCGTTAAATAACAAGTAAAAAATAGTACCAAGCTGCAACAAACGTCTACCCTTTTACAAGAGAAAATTGATTTGAAATGAAAGACAACATTAAGACGAATACTGAAGAAAAAGGATTTCAGGTGGAAGAAGTGTGCAGCAAAAAAAAAAAAAAATTGAGGAAAACACTGTAAATTAGAATACGTGAAGATATCTACAGCAAATAACTAAGCTTAGGAAAGTGGAAAAACCGATTTTGTATCTGGACGAAATGCGGATAGATAGGCCTACAAATTTAACGTTTCCCAAGTTCTGGCACGATAAAAATGTTACAGGAGTTTTGACTACCGTAAATGTGTCCAGAACACTCATTGTTGTCCATGAGGATGGGGGCGGTGGGGCTAATATCTTTGTTGAGAGATTCGAATTAATATACACGGCTGGATCATAAACAGACGATTATCATGGACAGATCATACTCCAGAAATTTTGAAAAATGTAATAATGATAGCGACAACACCGAAGATGCGGAATCTTTTATGTCTGACTCCGTTCCCGTGTGGCCAAGTAAGTGGATGAAGTTTTCAGGTCAGAGTGTAGCGTAAAGTTCCCCCGTCCCGCCTATCTACTCCCCACGCCAACTCGTAGCGCGAAGACTAGTACCTCTATCGTCTGTCTCTTTTCTTTCCGTTGTAAAGTGCTCAGGTTCTCCTGAGCTCTAAAGCGCGCGAGGGAAAAGTCTTGATAGCATACCGCCTCTGGTTTTTTCTCACTTCCCTCACTGCAGTCGAATGAAATTGAATCATGAATTTAATAATTAATGATGCAAGCAATTTTCTGTTAGTTTGAAATGGATTGTTTCAATAATAATTTTAAAAACGTTATTCTTTATTATTTTTAAATTTCCTTACAGTGCGAAATATGCACGAAATTGCTTCTTCTTCTCTTTTTTTTTTTTTTTTCGAAATATTCACCGAAATTAAACCGTTTTAATCGCCGAAATGAGGGTAAAATAATCACTATAAAATCACATCCCTACCTGTAACATTTTCGTGAATTCCAACAATTTAGACCATTATACCCTTTTTTATTGATATCTCTATATAAATTCGTTTGTAATAATTTTGTAAATCAAGTTTTGTCAAGAGGCAGTCTTGAATTTCGAGGAAACCAGTGTGTGTGTGTGCGTGCGTGCGTGCGTGCGTGCGTGAAAGGTAATGTATTAATATTCTATCCCACTCTTTTCTAGAGATAATAAAATATTTTGAAATTTTTATTTGAAAATTGTGTCATCCCTTCTTTGTACAGGCTTATTCCATTTAATCTATCTTTCATGTCATGGTTCTGTTGTTTCTTCCTTTTTTATTTTTATTCAATAATTCATGAAAATCTTAGTGGGCCTCTATCTATTTACGTTCAGAATTCTGAACCTTAAATTCATTAAACTAAACAAAGCGCTCATTTTGTTACTATGAATATTCATTACGTTTCATCGTAGAGCATGCATTAGAACGTAATTTCTGGACGGACTTCATGACAAAGCCTGATTTCCTTGTGATTTTAAAATGACATCTTAAGTAGAGTTTTAGGAATAATGGTATCTAAATGCAGTGAAGAAACATAGGTACGTGAACTCAGTAGACTATAAATGCGTACACAGTAACCCACATTGTTATTCTTGATTTATTGTCGTTGTATTGTCCACGCTTCACGAAATGTCCTTCTTATACAAATTTACTGTTTTAACGGTGTAATAAAATTTCTCAATGACCTACCAGTCATGAGTAATAGAACTGAATTGACTAAAATTGCATTTAATGTATGCAGTCCTTAGGGGCATAAACGAGCCGTGAGGCAGGAAATTGCTTTTGTTTTACGTAAGTGTCGCTAGCGATACTACTCCAGTGAACATGTTCTGTATAATGAGTCCCGGTGGCTCAGAAGAAACATTTAAACTCTCGTGGCGTATATACAAACTAAATTTTCTCGCAACTACGTACAGACGTGGCAGATCAAATATAGTGATCATTAATTGGAATCACTTTGATGTATGATTTCATATGTGTCTATCCACATCTTCATTGCTGAACATTTCTTTGCCATGTTTTTTTCCATTTACTCTTGTTTACACTGTAACAGTAATATTCAAATAGTCCACACCTGTGGAGTAACGGTTAGCGCGTTTGATCGCGAAACCAGGTGGCCCGGGTTCGAATTTGGTCGGGGCAAGTTACCTGGTTGAGGTTATTCCAGGGTTTTCCCTCAACCCAATATAAAGAAATGCTGGATAGCTATCTGTGCTGAACCTCGGACTCATTTCACCGGCATTATCACCTTCATCTCATTCAGACGCTAAATAACCTAAGATGTTGATACAGCGTCGTAAAATAACCTACTAAAAATTATTTAAATATAAGTCGGCCTCGGTAGCGTAGTCGGTGTAGCGCTGGCCTTCTGTGCTCGAGGTTGCGGGTTCGATCCCGGCCCAGGTCGATGGCATTTAAGCGTGTTTAAATGCGACATGTTCATGTCAGTAGATTTAATAGCGTGTAAAAGAACTCCTGAGGGACAAAATTACGGCACACCGGCGACGCTGTTATGATAGAATATGATCTTGCCATGTTATTTCGTGTTAGAACATTCTAAATATTTTGTTTTTGTATATTGTGCTTACTACGAATATTATCAGAGGATTATATTTGTTTTATGAGAACATTTCTACTGACCCTGATTTTTAAATATATATATATATATATACTCGTATCTTTGTATCGTGTTTGGAATCTGTAGTACGTATACTCATTGTGATGAAAAGTGGTCTCTTCGGTGCCAAAAATGAAGTCGCGTCCTTCTTATTGAATTCATTGTGACTGTTACTACGTTTCATTTAATACTATGATACTATGGTGAAGATACAACAATGGTTGTTCTGTATTGGATTTAATTCAATAATGATTACATACCGGTAATATATAAAACACGACGATTTCATTGGTTAGATTTATTTTTATCTTTGGACGAAAAAAAAAAATCTGATGGTATGTTATAAACAGTGTTTCCAGTTGAGGGATTTATCCCTCGACGTAGGGATTTTTTTTTGTCGAAAAGGGATTGAGAGATTTTATGATAGAATGACACAAAATGTAGGGATTTTCACATCTTTCCAATTTTTGTATTATTTTTTTTCAATATTTTTCAAAATATTTTTATTTTTCAGATATGAAATAAGTTTCTTAATTTTTATTAAAATCACATGGAGTTTACTTTGACACGCATTTAAACCGGAATTATCAAGTAACCCATATTATCAAAAAAGTGCTTTCCATACTACACTCCTTAAACAGCATTCGAAAATTCCTCCCGCTATCACTCAAGAAAATACTAGTGGAAACACTAGTAATGCCCCACTTCGATTATTGTGATTCTCTACTGACCGACCTCATTGTCAACCAGTCGCAAAGATTACAACGTGTTCATAATTCTTGTGTTCGCTTCGTCTGCGATGTCCGTCGCGCTGACCACATTACCCCATCCTTCCAAACTCTAAACTGGCTACGGCTTAACGAACGTAGAAATTTTCATTCTCTTATTCTCCTTTTCCAAGTCCTTCACACCTCTACACCTACCTACCTTGCCTCCCGTTTCAGTTACCTATCATCATATCATATCTTCACACGCACGCAAAATAGCCTCATACTAGCCATACCAACACATAAGACTTCATCGTATTCATCATCATACACAATTTCGCTTTCGCGCTTGTGGAATACCCTACCCAGTGACATCAGAGACTGTCGGAATTTAGTAGCGTTCAAAAGCAAACTTATTAAGCATATTCTTACTGCGTAGAGTAGGTTTAATTTTTACTTAACTTAGTTAATAAAAAAAAGTTCTCTATTCTTAATTTTTACAATGAACTGTCTAGCTTTTATTAGTCTGTTAATTCTTTTAATACTTTGATTTTTATTGTATTTGTAAATTCAATATTAATTTTAACTGTATTCTTTATATTGTAGTTGTAATCCCCTGGTAGAGGGGAAGAGATGGCCTGATGGCCTTATCTCTACCAGGTTAAACAAATAAATAAAATAAAAATAAAATAAATAAAAGTGATTTAACACTGAAAACTCTATTATATGTTTAATATTTGGTTTGTCAATGATGGGTTGTTATAACATATAATTTTAATTCAAAGAGTTCACTGATTCATATAGAAGCGACCAATGAGATTTAATTTTACTGTTTGTTGGCTGCCATTTACCCTGTCGTTTGCGTCTTCCCGCTTTATGTTCAAATCGATTCAGTACTTCAGTAAACAGTAGGTTGTTGTGAACATGAGTACGTTAGGAATATATTGTAGTTTCAGTTCTTGTGTTAACAGCCGGGATAAATGTACATATTGTACATTATGACCAAAGTTTTAAGTTGATATTTTTTAAGTGTCTGTTTATTTTCTTAGTTTTAAATTACTGATATTTTTAAGCGTGTGTTTATTTTATTGGTACAATGAGTGATCCTCAAGAAGGACTGCCCACGCCGAAAAAAACGTGAAATCAGGAAAGAGTTATCTAAAAGTGAGAAATCTTGGCGGAAACAATCATTCGTTGAATCATGGTTGGAGGAACCTCATTTTAAAGGTTTGTTGGCTAAATCTAATGATCGCAATAAAGTAAAATGTTTGTGTTGCAAAAAGGAACTATCGGCCGGTAAGAGTGAATTAGAAAGACACAGCTCGACGCCCTCGCATAAAAAAATGCATTACAGTTGAAAAATGTCCCCAGAATAACCAGTGTTTTTACAAGACAGGTATCTGATGACAAAGTAAAAGTTCAGATTACGATTTTTGGAGTTCTATCAAGTAGCTTGCAATGAGTCCCTGAAAAGATTGTCCCTTCAACAAGATGTTATAAGTAATTGGACTTTTCTAGATCCAAAAAGTGCATTAGGTGTCAGTAAGATTGTTACAAAAGTAAACCAAGAATCAGTATTAAATGAATGGAGTCTTTTACCCAATTACTTTTCTTCTGAAGAGAAAACTGCTTATCTAAATTTTCCTGTACTAGGATTTTGGAAGCGAATAGAAGAATGTCACAATTTCAATTCTGAATTTTTATTAAAAAGTTGAGGGGAAACTAGCCAAAATTTGCCTTTCTTTGCCCCATTCTAATTCAACTGGTGGCGTCTCGCTTCAACCACGGCAGAGTACGGTCGAGGTTACGGGAGCGGTTATCTAGTGAGTTCGTGTACGCGGAGTCTGTGTATACTATAAGTGTTGTATTAAACCGAAGTATTTTCGTGCGGTGTTTACATTCTTACGAATACTTTCGCGTGTGTCTTTTCTTCATATTTGAGAAAAGTTACAACAGGAAAACCAAACATGGCTACAATTCGACGTCTTAATACAATTAAAGTACAATTTGACGGTAGTGCTACTCGTCCTATGGCAATGGATGTACATCTTTGGATACAACAAACTCTCAACTTAACCACGGAACAGGTAGATATGTTGCAATTAAATACACAAGAAAAATCATTAAATATAAAAGTGATATCGCCCACGATATATGAAAAACTAATACATAAACATGAAGGTACAACGGATTTCAAATATAATAATGGTGAACAAACACAAGTGAAAGTAAGCAAGGCAGATGTTCCTTCCGTAACTGTCCGAGTGTTTAATTTACCCCCGGAGGTGCCGAGTTCATTAATTCAAACAGCGTTAAATACGTATGGTGTAGTTCATTCAGTGAGACAAGAACAGTGGAGCACAGCTTATCCTTTCCCAGTTAACAATGGCGTTCGTGCGGTAAAAATGGAAATTAAGAAGCATATTCCAGGATCGATATCCATTGCGGGATATAACGCACACATCACGTATGTGGGACAACCGATTTTATGCTATGTGTGCCATGAGCCCAATCATAAGAAAGAAGACTGCCCTCAGAGGAAAACCACCATGAATGTTAATGTCAAACAACGACAACTGTTATTAAGTGACATAGTTTCGGGAACAGTCAAACAGCAACGTGAGGCGCCACATGAAGTGCAAACGATGGAACGTCCCACGGAACGTGAAGCACCTGTAGAAGAAGAAACTGACACCGCATCAGAGACTGAAGCCATAAAAACAGTGACTACAGAAGATGAACAAAATATTATGGACACCACAGAATATACAGCAAATGATGCAGCTGAGGTCGCACAGGATAAGGAACAACTTAGTTATCGATGATGACATGGAAATAACAAATACTTCAGCTGGAATAAAAACACCCTTGGATCTTGGAGAATCCACAATTGATCGCGAAGAAAACAAAAAATTAGGGCAACCTACTGAAACACCACCTAAGAAACTTAAACCTATGGCGCAACATGAGTGTACACGGGACCCACGTCTGAGAAGTCGCGATGATGGGGCGGTTCCTGGTAGCAGCGCCAGCGAAAAGAACACAACAAACACGTATCCTAGCAATAAGATCAAGAACAGTCCAAGACCTCACCCCTACGCAATCTACGGTCGTACCAAAGAGGGTAGTAAAAAGGACGGTGCTGATGGAAAATCTCTTCCTAGGGAAGATAAAACCAATAGGACTGGAGACTCCCTTACCGACTGTGAATCATAAATATTTTTGGACATAGAATATGCAGACAGGAATATCCATATCGTACTGCAAGTCAATACTTGCACTACTTTATATACTTCAATATATGGTGCTACTACGAAATTATGCGACACTAAATATAAATTGTTTACAAAGCAAAAATAAACAGTCGTTACTAAATGCATTCATAAAACAAAACAGTATAGATATGCTAATGTTGCAGGAAGTGAATGCAGAAAACTTTGATTTCATAGGACCGCAATACGATTACGTTGTTAATACTGGTGATGAAAATCGTGGTACGGCAGTTATTTATCGTTGTGGATTTGCAGTAGATGCCATTGAAAAACATCCAAGCGGACGAGTGATATCCATGAAGGTTAACAACATTCAGGTGCTCAATGCATATCTTCCTTCTGGAATCAATCATCGCCAAGAAAGAGAAAATTTTCTAAGCAAGGAACTCCCTTTCTTCCTTCGCCACAGATATGACTGTCTACTGATAGGTGGGGACTGGAACTGTGTGCTTCACGCGAAAGATCAAACGGGGCAGTATAACCCATCTCCAGTTTTGACTAATATGACACAAGACCTACAATTAGTAGATACTTGGGAGCTTCTCCATGGTAATAGAGTAGAATATACGTTTCGCCGATAAAATGGAGCATCTAGATTAGATCGATTTTATATCACCAGAACACACAGTAAATATGTCTACCGTATACAAGTTTTTCCTACACCATTTTCTGACCATGGCTGTGTCCTCCTTTCACTCCAGACTGATATTCCTCTTCCCCTGTATGGTAAGAGTTTTTGGAAACTGAATAATACCTTACTATATATTCCTGAAATCAGTGAACAATTTTCTCAACATTTTGAAAAATTAACATTCAGAGCCAACAACTCCAAACTCAACATCCTGCAAAAGTGGTTAAATATTATAAAACCTGGAATAAAAGCCTATTTTCAACAAGCAGGTATCATTCGAGCCGCAGAAAATAGGGAAACATTGAACTTTTACTATCAGCTTTTAAACGAATTGTATGATGCACAACAGACAGGCGGTAATAATTGGCAAGAAATTTTAAACATTAAATCGACTATTTGTGCTCTTCAACAAAAATTCATGGACGGTGTAAAGATACGTGCGAGAACGCCAACAGTAAGCGAAGATGAAAGATGTGCCCTATACCATCTTGTAAAGGAAAAACGTAATGCTAGGACTAAACATATATCCCAGCTCCAAACAACGGAAGGAACAGAATTAACATCTAACTCAGACTGTATTAAAGAAGTTGAAACTTTCTTCCAATCCCTTTATTCTGCATCTCCCACCTCTGTAACGGAAACGGACACTTTACTCAAGCATGTGAACAGACACTTGAATTTGCAGCAGCAACGCGATCTTCAGTTACCAATTACAGAAGAAGAAATTCTCATGGTAATAGAAACTGCACCCAAGAATACTGACCCTGGACCTGATGGACTTACATATCAACTGTACAAAATACATTGGACTTTAATTAAAGACACATTAGTCGAATTGTTCAATTACATTTTTGATAGTGGGATTGTAGTTGAGTGTTTCAGTGATGGGATTGTAATACTTCTCCCGAAAGTTACACAGCCACGTACAGTGTCGGACTATCGTCCAATCACGCTCTTGAACACAGACTATAAGTTATTTATGAAGATACTAGCGAACAGATTAAAACCAACCTTTCGAGATATTTTTGAAATAGGCCAAACTTGCAGTGTGCCGGACAAATCAATAATTCATAACCTTGTCACCATTCGTGATACAATTTTACATTATGAAGAATTCCCGGATGAAAAAGCAGCACTGTTATCAATAGATTTTAATAAGGCCTTTGATAGAATGAACCATCTCTATCTGCAACGTGTTATGAAACACTTCTGTATTCCAGACAAAATTGTTAATGTTGTAAGAAGCTTATATGATAGTGCTCACTCCAAAATTCAAGTGAACGGTTTCTTTACGAAACGTATTTCTATTGCATCATCAGTACGACAAGGATGCCCTCTGTCAATGTGCCTGTTTGCTATTGGTATAGAACCACTTATTAGAATGTCACATGACATATTACAAACTGGACGAGCCACATGCTCCATGTTCACGATCAGGATATATGCAGACGATGTTGTAATCCTTCTCCGAGATGAAGAAGAGTGTAAAAAATTACCACAGATTCTACAAACATATAGTAATGTATCCTGTGCACAAATAAATACACAAAAGTCATCATTAGTACCATTAGGTAATTGGCCTGTTACACATACTGTAAATTATATACCTATAAAAAGAGAAGCAAAGATTTTAGGAATAACAGTATGTGCATCCTTCAAAGAAATGGTTGACATCGATTGGTCCATTACGTCTGCAAGAACTCGAGCGTCCATATTTCAACATATACATAGAACTCTCAATCTGTTTGAGAGGATATGGCATATAAATGTATTTTGCCTGTCCAAATTGTGGTATGTAGCACAGATTTTGCCTCTTCCGACAAAATACTCCACAGTATTAGACCGAGCAATCAGCTTCTATGTCTGGAAAGGATATTTTTACAAGCTTCCAAAAACATAACTATATCTACCAACAACGAAAGGAGGTTTACAACTGATTGCAGTTAAAGAAAAAAGTCAGGCTCTTTTGATACGGAATATTCTTCGTGCGAAACAAGATGAAAGTGATCCCATGGACAACAAATACTGGCAAAAACACATTCCACTACTATGCAGTAAAACAACCATCTTACCGCAGTCGCTGAAAATGATTTGGGAAGCAATAGAGTCATATTCCTCAACAATAGCCACGAATGACAAGAATCAAAAAACAAAGATTATCTACAATCACCTTATGAAGAAAAATGTGCAAATTCCACGTATCGTGGAAAAGTTTCCAAACCAAAGATGGGGGAATATATGGCGCAATATGCATATGGCAAACATCCCGACTGCGTGGAAGACAACAGTGTATTGCTATCTCAACCAGATTATACCAACTGAAGAAAAGAGACATCGTCATAATTTAACAGATTCCCCTGCCTGCAAAAAGTGTGGGTGGATAGACACACTGAAACATCGTGTCACAAACTGTGGTGCTGCGAAAACCATATGGGAAGCAGCAAGAGCTTTACTAGTAAAAATATGGCCAGATTCGCAACTACAGGACTGGTTCCAAACATTATTGGTATTAGACCCACCAACAAAACAAAACAAATTTGTAACTGCATGGCTTGCTTCAGGTTTCCTGCACTACCAGTTGACAAAGGCCTTACACAAAATCGAAGAATTCGTACATATGTTGAAAGAAGAGGCTGCCAGATTGGAAACGAAGGACGACAAGCTATCCCAAATACTAAAAGAACTCAGACTATTAGAATTGAATAGTTAATAAGATGAAAAAAAAAATTCATGGGTTAGGTAGCAAACATTATGTTCTACAATTATATTGGGTTGGCTGTACTAACTCTTAATTTTCCATACAGAATAACATTTTAAAACAATTGTGACAGGGGACTGATTAAATGGACTGTGCACTTCTCAGTTTCATTAAGTGTGTGCCGCTCTTTCCTTTTAGTTTATTATAATGTAAATATTGAGAAAATAGAGGGATAATCATGTGTATAAAAAAAAAGTGTTCAATAATGATACAATTGAATGTGTGTAACTAGGTGTATCTGATATTAAGTGATATATTTGTTAATATGATGTGACAGGAATTATATGAAATGATAAATGTAATATATTAGGATACCGCGAATTGAGATATCATAATATATTAATGATAATATAGGTTGGCAAATTTTGTGCTAATATTTAATATTATGTGCTATACTTACTTCAAAATGGTGTGAAATTATGGTGTATAATAAGTATTTAGGTTAAAACAAGTTAACGTATTTGTAGGCTGTGACTAAATGTACAGCAATTAGAGTTCAATGAGATGAAATAGGATGAGAGTGATTGTTTTGTATTTATATCAATGTAATGGGATCAAAAAGAAGAGACAACTCGTTGTAATGTATTGTGATGTCATTAGGGTAATGATGATGACTATGTGTCATGTAAAAAATCAAATTAATGTGATGGTATAAGGTAATAATTTGTAATAAATTAAGTTCTTTCTATTTCGATGTACCATAAGGCGAGTTCTTTTAGTTTAATATTCTGTAATGAAGTGTGAGACAGCTAAAATAATGTGAATGAGATAGTATGGCTGCAGTTCAATTTATATGATATGTTGCATTTAGAAGTAGTCAGATTAATACTGTGATGTTACATATTGTGCCAGATTGTGATAATGCATTGTGAGTGTAATGTTGTGTGTATCTGTTAATGTAACAATAATGAATTGTTGATGTAGTATTTACCAAGTTTAGTGTGCTGTAATTTCGAGGAATTTAGGTAAAGTGAAGTGAAAGATTATAGTGCATAAAAAATCAGCATGATATGATTTACTAATAATATAATATAAGGTATATGTATGTTATGATATAAGGTGCTACATCAGATAATGCTATGTTTTTATATTGTATGTTTTCTGTTCATATGGTTTGATATTATGTTTGGTTTGCCCTCATGTTCATATGGTATGATGATCTACATCAGGTAATGTTAGGTTTTATATTGCATGTTTTCTGCCCATATGGTTTGATGTTACGTTTGGTTTACATTCATGTTCATATGATATGACGTTCTAGATCATTTTAAACTGTCTCTTGTCTAGCCTCTATTTTTGTACATGGTAGCATATATGCAGTGAGTTGTCATATGTACAATTTATTCAAATATTAATAAATGTGAGGGGAAAAAAAGCAGAACGTAAACAAAAAAAAAACTGTAGAGCGCATATTTTCAATGATTAGTGATATAAAAACGAAGAAAAGAAATAAACTATCAGCAAAAACAGTGTCGTCTCTAGTGCGGATGAAACTTGCAACATGAACAAAAAGTGTTACAACTATCCAATCACCGACGAAATGTTGAAACTTGTTCAGTGAAAATATATAGCCTACAACAAGGATTCAAGAGACAACAAAATAGCTGGGCTGCTGGTTGCGGAAGAAGAGGGAGAAGAAGAATTGGAACAGGATCATCAATAATATGCCTTTCTGAGCGTGAGTGCTCTTTTGCACTATGATATTTATTAGGAACATTGTCTTGTTCTAATTATTTTAATTCGTTTTTAAAATTGTATTTTGGAGTTTAGGCCATACCACCCCAAGAGGGATTTTTTTTAAATCTGAGGGATTTTTCTACCCATCTGAAGGATTTTCTTTCGTAAAAACCTGGCAACACTGGTTATAAATGACACTCCACTTTTGATCCAATTTGGTAACACAATCTCAAGGGAAAAAAATGGAACTCTCTACATCATAATCCACAGTTAATTCCCGATTTACCACTAAAATCGTCTGTAGCTGCATTTAGATTGGCAACAGGCCATGATTGTTTGGCCAAACACCTGCATAGAATTGGAATATATCAGTCCCCTAACTGCCCATTGTGCAACTCTAGCCAAGAAATGGATTCGGAACACCTCAAAATCTGTGCTTCAGTGGCTGGCCATGATAATATCTTTGAAAAATATTGGAGTGCAAGAGGTCAAATGACTTTATTGTCAAACGCCTGGCATTAGAAAACAACAACTTTTTATCCAATCACATTCCTGTACTTCTGGAGCAACAATCGACTAGACCAGTTGAAGGGTTCAGAGCCATAGTCGGCAAAGCGCCATTTATTAAAAACGAAGGAAGCAAGGAATAAAGTTAAGTGAATACCATAGTTTAATGAAGATTGACATATAATTTAGTTTTAATGTGTATACTTTATATTACTTGCTATAGGTTTCCATTCAATTATGGTAATAACTTCATTTTAATTCTTGTTTTCTACGGTTTTAGTAAATGGAGCTTGACCCACTATGGTTCTGAACCCTTCAATTATAAATTAATGCCATCCATGTGGTCGTCCGACTTTTCGTAATTCCCTCCGGAAGTGTTTCATAAAACCTATCTTTCAATAACTTTGAATTACGGACTTTAGGTCCGTATAAACTAAAAGGGTTAAATTAACTGTGATGTTTGCGTATTAACAAGAACTTCTGCTACGTAGATTAATATTCCTTAATAGATGTTTGATTCTTTGAAGCAGTGTTCCGCAACCTTTTTCTACTCACGGCACACCCTAGCCAGGCCTGGACTCAACTCGACACACAAAATGTTAATCCCCTCAAAAATACATGATGTGACTCTCCTAATATAATTACGTAATGTAATCAAATTTACTATTATTATTATTATTAGTATTATTATTATTATTATTATTATTATTATTATTATTATTATTATTATAAAACAAAAATCGACTCTTGCATTTATTAACAATTTATGAACTTTAATTCACTGTAGAAAATACAGATTTCTATTACTAATATTAAAGTAAATAACTCTACAAATGCTTTCAATGTGATACTTGGGCCTGCTTAGCTGCACACAGCTGACTGATCCGCGGTAGAATCGTTGACATTGCAAGCCTAATTTCTTCATCGATGGATTTGAGTGTCTCCCTATTTAATGTTTTAATTTCAGTTAACGTCGAGAAGCCCAATTTACACCTATATTATGTAGTTGAAAATGGCAATAACATATTAACTGTCATCTCAGAGATTGCCGAGTATTCACTCCTTATTGACAACCAAAATGTTTCCAAGGGCACTTCGAGAAGTTCTAATTTCAATGTTCTTATGTAGGAGGAGTGTAGTGTGCTCTGATCCCATTTCCTGACACAAAACAGAAAAGGCAACATATTTAGAGACCGCGACTTGATGAAGTTCACGACTTTTACTACTCCGTCTATCACAATCTTCAGAGGAGATGGAAAAACAATGGCTTCGCGGTGAATGAGACAATAGTCGCCCGTATGTTAGGACATAGGCCTACTTCACGTACTTCAGCCATGAATTCTTTCACTCGGCCTGTCATAGAAGCGGCTCCATCTCTAAAACACTAATGCAATCCTCCCATGTTAATTCATTACGGGCCACATATTCATTAGTTGTACGAAACATTTCTTCACCGGTTGCTCGCTCTGGCAGTTTGCACAAAAAATTGCAATTGCAGCCCCATAAATGTACCGAATGTAGGAAAGAAGTTGTGCTTGACCGCTAATATCGGTGGACTAGTCGATCTGAAGTGAGAACTTCTGACCGCTCTTTATTTTATCCTTCATAATGTCTTGGATGTCATTGGTCATATCATTAACTGGGCGGTTGTGTCAGCAGAGAGAGGAATTTCATTTTAATTAATTTTATTAATTTCTTACAATAATAGGTAAAAGTTCGCGTCACACCTTTCACCTTGTGGAGGCACACCGGTTGCGGAACACTGCTTTAAAGTACAACAAGTCCTTTGGGATAAGTTGGTTGAATAACGGTCAATATTTGTAATGGTGGGAAAAACCATACGTACTTTGATTATGGAGATAGGAAGCGAAAATATATATAAAAAAAATACGGGATAGAAACGACAGTCAAAATTGCAGGCCGATCGCGCCAGATTAAATAAATAAATAATAATAATAATAATAATAATAATAATAATAATAATAATAATAATAATAATAATTAATAATAATAATAATAATAGTACATTATTATTATTATTATTATTATTATTATTATTATTATTATTATTATTATTATAAATAACTTAAACATATTATGTGCATGATGAAATTATTAATTTCAATAAAATGAATGGAAATGAACTAAGGCATTTTTAACAGAATAATTACATCCAAACCAAGATTGCTCTTTACTTCTGAATCTTACAAAAAGAGGCCAAATGATTGGAAGTTCAGCAAGTGAAACTTTTAGAGCATTAGCGTATTTGATATCTTGACTGCCACTGGTGTATCTAGGCGGTAGCGCGTTTGCCTGCTGATTCGGGACTGAGTTTGGACATGGGTTGAATTTCCACTTGGACTGACTACCTTGTTTGGATTTTTTTTTTATTTTTAGTTTTTCTCTCTCCTGTGAGGCGAATGTTAGGTTATCACACTGTGAATCCTCGGCCTCATCTCGCTAACACAAACTTAATTGCACGAAATAAACTAGTAGTTAATACAGCGTTATGAAATAACCGACTAAAAACCAACGAACAAAACTGGGGAAGAACTTGGCCGTAAAAAAATTAGGAAATAATATTGACAAAGAGTTAAGAAGAAACAATTAATGAAGAAATGTAGGCCTACAGGACGAGTATTGTACCGCTTTCGAACTCAGAGCATTTTGGAAAGTATAGCAGTGATGAAATTGAATATTGGAAATATCGTGGTAATGCCCATAGATACGGAGATAATGAGATAAATACTCAGCAGTTGAATGGAATAAAGGAGTTGCTTTGATGCAAAACAGGATGTACTTGAAAGTTCAGTAAATGGGTTCCTGACGTGTGTATAACAATATAATGCGTTGCGTTATATTATGTTTCCGATATAAGACAAGTAGAATTCTTGTTTTCACCAGGAAATAGCTAACAGGACAGACATTTCTGCTCAGACAAAAGAAAATGATGTACGTAGTCCATCAGAATGTTTAAAATGACCATCTTGCATCTCCAGACATCCCCTAAATCATGGTGTGACGAAAAAGAAATTTGTTAGGGTGGAATAGCCGACGTGTGTATAATATAGAAAGCAAAGTCCGTGTTTATGCCATGCTTTCTGCAGATTACTTCCAGAAATAAAATTTGCCCATTGGAGCTGTGGGTAAAATTACTACAAGTTAAGAGATTACGTTTTATCCTATTTATGCTTGTTTGGCATGGTCTCTTGCACTCTGTTATTCGCAGCAGGCATGTAGTATTCACTCTGTTTTATTAAACCTGCATGGTGCAAGATTAACAACGAAAGTCAAGTCATGTAAGGAGTGAGAAAAATTCGGGAGTGAATATGGTTTGGCCAGATTTATGACTTCCAAGGCTTAAGAAATTATTCTTGGATCGCCTAGGAAGGTCAAGACTTTGAATATACTTGTACAGGGACATAATTTTATTTTTACTAACATTTCTAATATTAACCTGGCTATACCTTTGGATTAACAGTTGAGAACTGGAAACACCGTTTGCTACCCCCTTCCATGACTGGAGTTCGATGATAATGGCGTAAAATACAAACAAATCACTTTGCTAGATATAGGAGGGAAGAAAAGCAGTTCATTCATTTATGTAAACTAGAAAATATCGCGATTTTGAGTTTGATAATTTTCATTAGGTTTTTGTTTAATCAAAATACAGTACTGTATTAACATAAGCGTTTTTACGCACGGACTGAGCTATCCATTCGGACGTATTCATTATGCAGTGAATATTATATTGTCTACAGCATTATCGTCCAATTTAGAAAATGATGATAAATTGAAAAATGATCATAATATGGATATATTATATAAACACATTTTTGAAAATGGGGCTTCAGTTCTTTTGTGCATATTATCGCACTATAAACTATTGTACCTAATTCCAATTATCAGTTTCGTCCTTCGTACTAGCAACTCATGTTGAAATAATTCTTACCTACTCTATATAAGAGTACCTTACGTACTGTAAATTCAGTCTTCACTTCTGCCCGACTCGCACTGATATAATTACTCAGAAATGCTATCTATTGTCCGTCCAAGTGGTTTTGTCGCAGGGTCGTAGAAAGGGGGAAATCACGTGACAATTAATTAACGAGGCCCTTTTATTTAAGTTATTTTAAACAGTTGTGTAATATTACGTAGACGTCCAATTCCTAACAGAAATTAATGTTTTCAGAAAAGAGCTAAGACAGCCCAGCTACTAGCCTTTACAGAGGGACGAGCAGAAGCGGGTGGGGGAAACCGGGATGCGATGTAGGCAAGCGGACGACAGTACCTGTACGAAAATATAATTCAATTTTCAAAGCTCTTTCGTCACTGGAAAACGCGAGCATATTTCTGGAACGTACTATACTCACTCAGTACTGTTTACTTTGACCGTAAGGCGACTTTGACTGCATATGCGGCATTTGTTCTGTGTGGAGAACGATTGGAATTTTACTAGTAGAGGGGGTGGGAGTGAAGTACATTAAAAAAACTCAGGTACAATAAAAATTGAAATAAAAATAAAATGATGTCCCTGTAGTTGTGGCGATAATTTTAACAGTGATAAACAAACGTGAGAGATTATCAAACAAATTTTCTGTAGATGCACAGAAACTTTTACATTAATAACAGATTTAGTCCTGTAATCATAACGAAGGCCTGTTTCTGTAATTTTTTATGTTGTCTTGGTGTTGAAAGTAACAAAACGTGTTTCTAATTAAATCGTATCATATTGATTTATTAGATTCAAGTGACAAATTAAAAACTTGTAAGCTTGTAACCATTATCACATAGTAAATGTGAACAGGTGGATGGTGTTAAGAGTAACATAGTGCAGTACATTCTCAGCATCGGGTTTATTACTCCAACTGGCTGTCACACTTGTCACGCACATTATGAGTGTTTATTTCTCTTTTATCGTCGTCCTTGGTGGTGAGCCCTATGTTCGCGGTTCAAACCGGAAGAAGGCAGATGGAATTTCAGTGGCGATGAAAAATCCTAGCATGGCTTCCTTTGCGAATGACGTAAAGCTGACACATTCATGTGGTAGATTAACGCCATGAGGACGCGAAATAAATTTTACCGGCTATATCTCGCTTACGTCAAAATTACTATTTTCATTATTCTCGCTTAACTCCATCGTCAAAGGATGAAATTTATTTATCTTACGGGTACCCTCACCTAGGAAATAGAATTCTTATTATCGTCGAATTAAGTAGTCTAGTCCACCGCCAGTTTCTATCGGATGCTTTTCCAATTCACTGCGGGCTAAAGCAAGAAGATCCACTATCAGCTTTAGATTTGATTTAATCCGCCGATAGATCCAATAACAACTGATATTAGGATAATAATTCACATGAATATATTTATGGTTAGTGAATATGAAATTAATATTAAGGGAGCAATCTTTTGAATAGTTATTAGGCTAAGATGAAACAATTGTTTCATCTTAATCCTTCTTTTTAACTTTGCTCTAGGGTATGCCATTAGGAAAGTTCAGGATAACAGGCAGGGTTTGGAATTGAACGGGTTACATCAGCTTCATGTTTATGCGGATGACGTGAATATGTTAGGAGGAAATCCACAAACGATTAGGGAAAACGCGGAAATTCTACTTGAAGCAAGTAAAAAGATAGGTTTGAAAGTAAATGCCGAAAATACTAAGTATATGGTTATGTCTCGTGACCAGAATATTGTACGAAATGGAAATATAAAAATTGGAGATATATCCTTCGAAGAAATGGAAAAATTCAAATATCTTGGAGCAACAGTAACAAATGTAAATGACAATCGGGAGGAAATTAAACGTAGAATAATATAGGAAATGCCTGTTATTATTCGGTTGAGAAGCTTTTGTCATCTAATCTGCTGCCAAAAATCTGAAAGTTAAAATTTATAAAACAGTTATATTACCGGTTGTTCTGTATGGATGTGAAACTTAGACTCTCACTTTGAGACAGGAACAGAGATTAAGGGTGTTTGAGAATAAAGTTCTTAGGAAAATATTTGGGGCTAAGAGGGATGGAGTTACAGGAGAATGGAGAAAGTTACACAACGCAGAACTGCACGCCTTGTATTCTTCACCTGACATTATTAGGAACATTAAATCCAGACTTTTGAGATGGGTAGAGCATGTAGCACGTATGGGCGAACCCAGAAATGCATAATAGAGGGTTTGTTGGGAGACCGGAGGGAAGAAGACTTTTGGGGAGGCCGAGACGTGGATGAGGATAATATTAAAATGGATTTGAGGGAGGTGGGATATGATGATAGAGACTGGATTGATCTTGCACAGGATAGGGACCAATGGCGGGGTTATGTGAGGGCGGCAATGAACCTCCGGGTTCCTTAAAAGCCATTTGTAAGTATTATTATTATTATTATTATTATTATTATTATTATTATTATTATTACTATTATTATTATTATTATTATTATTATTATTATTATTATTAGAAATAGGTTATTATTAATATTGTTTTATTGTTTGTTATTATTATTATTATTATTAGTATTATTATTAGTATTATTATCATTATTATTATTATTATTATTATTATTATTATTATTATTATTATTATTATTATTATTATTATTAGAAATAGGTTATTATTAATATTATTTTTATTGTTTGTTATTATTATTATTAGTATTATTATTAGTATTATTATCATTATTATTATTATTACTATTATTATTATTATTATATCACACTTTTAAATGTCATAAAATAATATGCCACACGACATCCCTATCCTTCTCTGCCAAAGCTAGCCATACTAAAAGTGTCCAAGATCCAATAACAATTCATCGCTCTGGATTGGAACTCGCAAACTTCGGACCTGCTGACGAGACTGACAATCAATAGCCGGCGTGTAGAGAAGTGGAAAGTTTACACCGTTCAGAAAAAAAACGTGCTACAATAGATTTACGAAAAGGTACACGTTAACCGAACTTCGAGAGCTTCCGCTTTCCGTGCCTGAGACTGTGGTACAAATTATAGTCATTTCAAGTGGAATTTGTGATAATTTTCTCAGGATATCCCAGTTCTCCGTGCCATCATTCCTCTATTCGCTGTAATTTATAAAATCAAGTAAGAACGGAGTTGTACTACAACTGCGAACTACATGAATATATTTATGGTTAGTGAATATGAAATTAATATTAAGGGAGCAATCTTTTGAATAGTTATTAGGCTAAGATGAAACAATTGTTTCATCTTAATCCTTCTTTTTAACTTTGCTCTAGGGTATGCCATTAGGAAAGTTCAGGATAACAGGCAGGGTTTGGAATTGAACGGGTTACATCAGCTTCATGTTTATGCGGATGACGTGAATATGTTAGGAGGAAATCCACAAACGATTAGGGAAAACGCGGAAATTCTACTTGAAGCAAGTAAAAAGATAGGTTTGAAAGTAAATGCCGAAAATACTAAGTATATGGTTATGTCTCGTGACCAGAATATTGTACGAAATGGAAATATAAAAATTGGAGATATATCCTTCGAAGAAATGGAAAAATTCAAATATCTTGGAGCAACAGTAACAAATGTAAATGACAATCGGGAGGAAATTAAACGTAGAATAATATAGGAAATGCCTGTTATTATTCGGTTGAGAAGCTTTTGTCATCTAATCTGCTGCCAAAAATCTGAAAGTTAAAATTTATAAAACAGTTATATTACCGGTTGTTCTGTATGGATGTGAAACTTAGACTCTCACTTTGAGACAGGAACAGAGATTAAGGGTGTTTGAGAATAAAGTTCTTAGGAAAATATTTGGGGCTAAGAGGGATGGAGTTACAGGAGAATGGAGAAAGTTACACAACGCAGAACTGCACGCCTTGTATTCTTCACCTGACATTATTAGGAACATTAAATCCAGACTTTTGAGATGGGTAGAGCATGTAGCACGTATGGGCGAACCCAGAAATGCATAATAGAGGGTTTGTTGGGAGACCGGAGGGAAGAAGACTTTTGGGGAGGCCGAGACGTGGATGAGGATAATATTAAAATGGATTTGAGGGAGGTGGGATATGATGATAGAGACTGGATTGATCTTGCACAGGATAGGGACCAATGGCGGGGTTATGTGAGGGCGGCAATGAACCTCCGGGTTCCTTAAAAGCCATTTGTAAGTATTATTATTATTATTATTATTATTACTATTATTATTATTATTATTATTATTATTATTATTATTAGAAATAGGTTATTATTAATATTGTTTTATTGTTTGTTATTATTATTATTATTAGTATTATTATTAGTATTATTATCATTATTATTATTATTATTATTATTATTATTATTATTATTATTATTATTATTAGAAATAGGTTATTATTAATATTATTTTTATTGTTTGTTATTATTATTATTAGTATTATTATTAGTATTATTATCATTATTATTATTATTATTACTATTATTATTATTATATCACACTTTTAAATGTCATAAAATAATATGCCACACGACATCCCTATCCTTCTCTGCCAAAGCTAGCCATACTAAAAGTGTCCAAGATCCAATAACAATTCATCGCTCTGGATTGGAACTCGCAAACTTCGGACCTGCTGACGAGACTGACAATCAATAGCCGGCGTGTAGAGAAGTGGAAAGTTTACACCGTTCAGAAAAAAAACGTGCTACAATAGATTTACGAAAAGGTACACGTTAACCGAACTTCGAGAGCTTCCGCTTTCCGTGCCTGAGACTGTGGTACAAATTATAGTCATTTCAAGTGGAATTTGTGATAATTTTCTCAGGATATCCCAGTTCTCCGTGCCATCATTCCTCTATTCACTGTAATTTATAAAATCAAGTAAGAACGGAGTTGTACTACAACTGTGATCCTCCCATAGACTTGAAAGACGACATACTCCACCTTGACCGTGGAGTTTGATTCAGAAGTAACTTTTGAGTGGAGTTGGTAAAAATTTACTATCTTCAATCCAAATATAAATCTTAATAAAATGGGCTACTACAGAGCTTTCCCAAGGAAACAGGTTTCGCTGAAGTAAGTTTTGTACATTGAATGCGAATGCCGAGGAAATATTGTATATATTTCCCCAGGATGTGAAGTTTGATTCAGAAGGAACTTTAGAGTGGAGTTGGTAAAAATTTACTATCTTCAATCTAAATAAAAATCCTAATAAAATGGTCTACTACAGAGCGTTCCTAAGGAAAACAGGTCTCGCTGAAGTACATTTTGTACATTGAACTCGAATGTCGAGGAAATATTGGTTATATTTCCCCAGGCTGTGAAGTTTGATTCAGAAGTAACTTTAGAGTGGAGTTGGTAAAAATTTACTATTTTCAATCTAAATATAAATCTTAATAAAATGGGCTACTACAGAGCGTTCCCAAGGAAACAGGTTTCGCTGAATTAAATTTTGTACATTGAACGCGAATGCCGAGGAAATATTGCATATATTTCCCCAGGCTGCGAACTTTGATTCAGAAGGAACTTTTGAGTAGAGTTGGTAAAATTTACTATCTTCAATCTAAATAAAAATCCTAATAAAATGGGCTACTATAGAGCTTCCCAAGGAGAACAGGTTTCGCTGAAGTACATTTTGTACATTGAACTCGAATGTCTAGGAAATATTGCATATATTTCCCCAGGCTGTGAAGTTTGATTCAGAAGGAACTTTAGAGTGGAGTTGGTAAAAATTTACTATCTTCAATCTAAATATAAATCTTAATAAAATTGGCTACTACAGAGCGTTCCCAAGGAATCAGGTTTCAGTTAAGTAAATTTTGTACATTGAACGCGAATGCCGAAGAAATATTGCATATATTTCCCCAAGCTGTGAAGTTTGATTCAGAAGGAACTTTAGATTGGAGTTGGGAAAAATTTACTATCTTCAATCTAAATAAAAATCTTAATCAAATAGGCTACTACAGAGCTTTCCCAAGGAAACAGGTTTCGCTGAATTAAATTTTGTACATTGAACGCGAATGCCGAGGAAATATTGCATATATTTCCCCAGGCTGTAAAGTTTGATTCAGAAGGAACTTTTGAGTGGGGATGGTAAAAATTTACTGTCTCCAACCTCAATATAACATCTTAATAAAATAGGCTACTGTAGAGCGTTCACAAGGAAACAGGTTTCACTCAAGTTAATATTGTACATTGAATGCGAATCCCGAGAAACTATTGCATATATTTGAGTTTGATTTAAAAGTAACTTTTGAGTAGAGTTAGTAAAAATTTGCTGTCTCCAACCTCAATGTAACATCTTAATGAAATCGTCTGCTACAGAGCGTTCACAAGGAGACACATTTCGCTCAAGTAAATGTTGTACAGCTGTCAATAGAAAAAGTGGCCGCTCTCTTGAAACAAAGTTCCCTTTGGGTATCTTCGCTATAATTCGGAGACGGGCGATGTTACATGTTGTTGGACCACGTTGCCTGATATCTAGAGTTATAATTGAAGTATTCTCTCTGTGATTCGATAGCGTAATGGTAGCGTTCAGGCCTCTTATTCATGAGGTCCTGCGTTCGACTACAACCTCGTGCTTTTTATGTTCTTTTTTGTTATGTTTTTGAGAGAGACAAACTATACATAATGGCTCCTTTCTCTTTTACGATTATTTTAGTAATTAACATCAGGTTCATTAATATATTATTCCATGACTTTATCATTATGATATTGTGGCTGCAAATGGAAAGAAAAAAGATTTTATTCTCATTAAAAATATCTTTCGTGGCATACACAAAACAAATTTACTGGCGTCGGCCTTAAAACATTCAAACAATTAAGCGTTCAAAAAACAAAACAAAAAGCCACAATTCAATATTTAGTCTATCTTCCTCTTATCTCGATCATCTTGGAGTCGAGTGGGCATGGAATCGACTAGTCTTTGCAAATAGCGACTGTTCTTAGACACGATATTCCAGGCATTCTGAACATACATACACAAGTGTTCTGTCCATGGGCAAGTCTTTCATTGCAAACCCAGCAATCTCCAATCTTTCCTATTTTCTGCCTTCCTCTTAGTCTCCGCATATGATCCACATATCCTAATGTCGTCTATTATTCTTTTCAACCAGAGACCCAACCAGTTACTTTTTATCTTTCTAATCAGTTTCAGCATCATTCTTTCTTCACTCACTTTTTCAAACACAATTTTATTTCTTATTCTATCTGTCCACTTCACACGCATCGTTCTTCTCCACATCCACATTTCAAATGCTTCAATTCGTTTCTCTTCATTTCGTCGTAATGTCCATGTTCCTTCACCATACAGTGCCACACTCCACACAAAGCACTTCACTAGTCTCTTCCTTAGTTCTTTTTCCAGAGGTCCGCAGAATATCCTTCTTCTATTAAAAGCTTCCTTTGTTCATGTTTGCAGTTTTTCTTGGGAAGGATAGGCCTAAATGCTGTAACATCCCGTTGCTTTCCGCATACCACTATCTCTTTCGCATCTTATTAAATTCCAGAGTGTGATTGGGCCAATTTTTCCGAAAATGTTTCCACACTTTTGCCCTCGTAGCTCAGCGGACGAACGTCGAAATTTAGATGTCAACGTTTCTGGTTCAATTCCTCGTTACTCCTTTTCATTTTATTATGGTTCAAGATATATAATGTAATAATACAAAAAGAAAAACTAATACCAGTATTATGCAACTGGATTTTTCCAAACCTAGTACTAAATTTATGTTATTTATATCGCTAAATAACGGTTACAATATAAATAACTTGAATATTATTTATACAGTATCACTAAAGAACGATAACAGAATATAAATGATAAATATCGGTTTGTTTAATTAATATAAGATATTATATAATACTTATTTAATTATCTAAATAAAATAACCTATTTTACAAAGAAAGATGGTTATTTGTGTTATAATAATTACTTACATAAAATACAGATTATTTATATTGCGAAAGAACAATAACAATATAAATAAGTTGAATATTATTTTATAATGCTAATGAAGGACAACAGAATATAAATGATAACTTGAATATTATCTATATCGCTAAAGAACGATAACAATATAAAAAACGTGAATATTATTCATATCGGAATTTCACAGATTTATTACAGATGTATTTATGAAATTGTAGAAGAATAGTAATTAGTAACACTGTCCTATTTATTCTTCTTGGAGCCAAATTTGTAACCTTTAAAAGTGTGGTTACTATGTTGAAGTGTATGTGTTGTAACGGAATGCTTGATTTGTTATGTATGTGAGTCAGTTATGTGATGCTTGATGTCGTAGCAATTTTGTAATTATAGTTTGATTGTGTTTGTGTGACTATTGTGTATTAATTTATGATGTATGGTACGGAAAGCTGCGTATTTGCGTTATAGAAGTGTTACGTATGTGTGTTGTTAATGTTTTTGTATGTTTCAAATTGATACCTGATATTTATTTTGCAATCGCAATGCCTAATTTACGGTTTGTTTATGTTTTGTTTACATCGCGTAAGCTAATTTAATTTTCTTTTCTATTTTTCTTTATGCTTATCTTTTTGTGTATGAAACTATAGCCCTAACATACATATGTAAAATAGGGCTAACCACCATTGGAAATACAATAATAATAATTGTTATTCATACCGTTATAAAACGATAACAGAATGCAAATGATAACTTGAATTTTATTCATATCTCTAAAGAACGATAACAAAATATAAATAACGTGATATCCATAAAGAACGATAACTGAATATAAATGATAATTTGAATAGCATTTACATCGCTAAAGAACGATTAAAAAATAAAATGAAAACTTAAAGAAGGCCCAAACCCACAACCTTTGAATCATTAAACAAGCACTCTACCGCTGGCCTACGAGGCGCAGACATGGAACACTTTCATAGTTCGGGAACTACTTGTATAAGCACATGCATCGTGTAACATCGCCGCGACCCGAAGTGGGCTTTGAAAATATTCGCTGTTCACGAGTGCGGCCACTTTTTTTTTTTTTTTTTTTTTTGACAGCTGTACATTGAACGCGAATGCCGAGAAAATATTGCATATATTTGAGTTTGATTTAAAAGTAGCTTTTGAGTGCAGATTTTAAAAATTTACTGTTTCCAACCTCAATGTAACATCTTAATTAAATAGGCTGCTACAGAGCGTTCACAATGAGAAGATTTCGCTCAAGTAAATGTACATTGAACGCGAATGCCGAGGAAATATTGCATATATTTGAGTTTGATTCAAAAGTAACTTTTGAGTGCAGATTTTAAAAAATGTACTGTCTCCAACCTCAATGTAACATCTTAATTAAATAGGCTGCTACAGAGCGTTCACAATGAGAAGATTTCGCTCAAGTAAATGTTGTACATTGAACGCGAATGCCGAGGAAATATTGCATATATTTGAGTTTGATTTAAAAGTAACTTTTGAGTGCAGATTTTAAAAAATGTACTGTCTCCAACCTCAATGTAACATCTTAATTAAATAGGCTGCTACAGAGCGTTCACAATGAGAAGATTTCGCTCCAGTAAATTTTGTACATTGAATACGAATCCCGAGAAAATATTGCATATATTTGAGTTAGATTTAAAAGTAACTTTTGAGTGCAGATTTTAAAAATTTACTGTTTCCAACCTCAATGTAACATCTTAATTAAATAGGCTGCTACAGAGCGTTCACAATGAGAAGATTTCGCTCCAGTAAATTTTGTACATTGAATACGAATCCCGAGAAAATATTGCATATATTTGAGTTTGATTTAAAAGTAACTTTTGAGTGCAGATTTTAAAAATTTACTGTCTCCAACCTCGATGTAACATCTTAATTAAATAGGCTGGTACAGAGCGTTCGCAATGAGAATATTTCGCTCAAGTAAATGTTGTACATTGAATACGAATCCCGAGAAAATATTGCATATATTTGAGTTTGATTTAAAAGTAACTTTTGAGTGCAGATTTTAAAAGTTTACTGTCTCCAACCTCAATGTAGCATCTTAATTAAATAGGCTGCTACAGAGCGTTCACAATGAGAAGATTTCGCTCAAGTAAATGTTGTACATTGAACGCAAATGCCGAGGAAATATTGCATATAATTGAGTTTGATTCAAAAGTAACTTTTGAGTGGGGATGGTAATTTACTGTCTCCAACCTGAATATAACATCTTAATAAAATAGTCTATTACAGAGCGTTCACAAGGAAACAGGTTTCGCTCAAGTAGGGGAATATGGGGGAGGACGGGGTATAGCCTCTATCTTCCCAACAAGTAGTGCAATCTACCGCATTTTTTTTTAGAACTTCGTCGACTCATGTAAATATATTATCACACAACACTTACTGCCATTCCTTGCATGTGTTTTATGTTATTCGGTTGCTGCATCATATTGTATCATTCATTTGCAACTTTAAAGTGTTCTCTTATCACACGTAAGTAGAAATGAGATTTATTTAGATAATCTATTTTAATGTCATATTATAGAGTGCTTACCTGGCTTTTAATTCCGAAACTTTCTTAAATTTCGTGCGTTATTTTTCCTGCCAATACCTCATAACTTAGAAATTGTGACTATGGGGCAAAACGGGGTGGGGCATAACAGGGCAGTACGTCCTGCCCCACGTCATATTTAATTAAATTTTACCTCCTGTAATGGGTTGTTCGTTCTGTTGTTTGTCAGAAGAAGGTTAGATTAGATGCGTATCATGTCTGAAATGGGCTCACAATTGTTGCGCAGGAGTAGATAGTGAAGACGATGATGCCACGCACATTTGCGTATTTTGCGAATGACTTTTCCTCAAGTAAACTTGTAAAATGTTGCAGTATTCACACTTTCAGTATATAATTTTTGTCACTTTTGCCATTGAATTATTAAAAAAAATAGATACCCCATATTGCCCCATACGTGGGGCAGAATGGGGCAAAACACACATTTCGAAAAACTAATTTATTTTAAGGTTATAGTGACCGGATTTCACTCCAAGTGCATATTTTTTTTACTTGTTTACAGTGTAATAAAAGCATGTATGTCATAAAACCCATACATTTACATTCTTTGTTACCAAATAAAAACATTCAAACATTAACTACCCCGTCCTGCCCTATGTTCCCCTAAATGTTGTACATTGAACGCGAATGTCGAGAAAATACTGCATATATTTGAGTTTGATTCAAAAGTAACTTTTGAGTGGTGATGGTAAAAATTTACTGTCTCCAACCGCAATATACTCGACTACTCTGCTGTTTTGAAGTTAGTCCCTTATCACCTTCTTGCTGCGTTCTCGCCGTCTGTCGAAGATAACCTCGCGTGTGTCGGCTCGCACCCAGTTTCCTCTCTAGACCGAATTATTTAACCCAAACTCAACTTGATTATCCAACTCGCCGCCACTAGATCCTCCGTGCTATGTGCTGCTGCAAAACATATTTTATACCGTAAATGGAATTCTTTATATTTTTACTGCTCGGCTTTACATAGAATACATCAGGGAATATAGCAGTACTGAAAACGTATTCTGACAATTTGATTATAGTGGCGAAGATGACAAATGTAGTAGCGAAAATGTGTTGAAAGGAGTGAGTAGCTGTCCTGGTAATGAAAATAAGAAAGAGAAGCTCTTGTCCCTTTATTCGAAACGTAATTCGTTTATTTTCAAACTTAATAATACTTTACGTACCAGAGACATGCAAATTTATTGCACTTATAGTACGACCTCTTCTCATTTTAAAGTAATGCTTCAGAACACAGAAACTGCCGCGTTCTTCTCAATTTAAACCGTTCGTGATCTTCATCCAGTGACAGCTACGACGTCTCTATCCAAGACAAATTCTAGTCTAGAGTATTGAAATGAGACTTTATTCAGTATAACAAGGCTATTTCCTACAGAAACAATTTTAGGCTAGTGCACCGTTAGCGCAACTATTAGACCATTAGCTTTTTTAATGGTAAAGACCACTGTTCAAATCAAGGAGAGTTCAAGTGAAATTTCTATTCTGTAAAGACTGCATTTTTAAAAGGTTTTCTCAACAGCAATCTCACTACAGGTTTTGATTTATCTAGTGAAAATCAAAACTCGAGTGGGATTTAATTGGCTATTACACGATTAGAAGAAAGTATATAAAGATTAGAAGTAACAAAGTACTCCAATACAATAAAATATTAATTGACTTACAAAAATAGAACTGTCTTCAAATGTATTATTGTACCATCTCAACATTACGCTAGATGGCAGTAGTGTTTGATGATTAGCTGTTTTCTTGTTATCAGTTGTGCCAACTATGGAATCTTCATTGAACTCTGTGGACGGTTACTAGTCAAGAAGGCTTTGTTGATTCAGTTTCATTTTTATTAAAACATTTGCATTCCACTTCAATGATCCAGATCCCAGTAATCAACGTCACTTGACAGATGATTTTCAGTAAATCTTAGTATTAAACAATCTCTGATACGTGACTATCCATAATATCATATAGCAGAAGCTATAACAAACATAACCTAAATAATATAAACAAGTGTTAGAAAAGTTTTAATTGGGGATGATGAAATAAACAAGAAACGTTTTAATTAACGATGTTGAAATAAAAAAATATACATGAATAATTTTAAAAGAAACAATTATTGAAAGTACAATATTCAAATTTGAATGTTTTAGTGGTTGGTGGTTCAGTTGATGTTATATTGGACGTGTGCGTAAAAGAAGTGAACTCGATGATGTACATGGTGTATCCCTCAACTTATTTAGGATTTCCGAATGGTGCTCTTCATATATGACCAGTGATCTTTATTAATTCTTGTTCTTGAATGCCAATGCGAGTCATATTTGAAAGTGCTGTGCATCGAATGGAGTGGTTTGTAATTGACTGTTTTTTGACGTCCAGACCAGTGCAGTTTGAAATGTTGGCAAAGAAAGAAACAAATGCTAGGGTAGTGATAAAAATAAACAAATTGTAGGGACGCGATAAAATTGTGCGATAAGCAGCCATGATTGGTTGAAAGACGTCCTTTCGTACCGTTTTATTGGTCAAAAGTAGTGTGACGTAGTAAAAGTGTAATAGTCAGTGTAATCCTGTTCCAACTGTTGTGAGAAGTAAAATTTCGTCCTATATTTGTCCGAAAAATTTTCCGTCTGACAAGATTGTTACTTTCTTCGCTCCCTTCCTTACAGCCTCATGGTGGAAACATAGTAGAGGTGTGGGACAAGCTGTGCGTGTTTTCGTTCAGTCTGCGCATGACGTCATCTTTACTGCAGGCCGCACTCGAATGACACAGTCAACATAACCGATTGTTGATGGTTAGATCTGCGTCCATAAATTTAAATGAATAAATAAAAATCATGGTTTGTGTATTCAGTAAATATTGACAGTATAGGCTATAATAGGGTCTACCTTGAAGTGATAACATTATAAAATAGAGAACAATAAATTAAATTCAAGAGTCAAGAAATAATGTAATATGGTAGTGCAACGTTAATAATTGTCTTCTGTAATATACACGTACTTTTATAATAATTATAATTCATTATGCTACAAATATGCACAAAATTAGGCCCATATATCACACACATTATATTACACATGAATTCAAGTACAATAGGAACTACCTTGAAATGATAACGTAATAAAATTATGATCTATTACATATTAAACTCAAGTTTCAAGAAACAATGTGATATGGCAGTGTGTCATTAATAATATTGCCTTCTGTAATATACACGTGGTTTTATAATAATTGCAATACAATGTGTAATAAATATATACATACTTAGATCTATACAGTTATTTATAACATACATTATTTTGTACATGAATTCAAATACTTTTGAACCTTCATTAACATATGTATATGAATTTCTTGGAATAATTTGTCATTATAGTAAACAAATATTTTTATATATTCAGGCTATTGGAGACATAATATAGTCTACTACATTATTTACCTTATTATTCCACACACGACATAATATAATTTCACCATTATAAATCCCACTCTGTTAAGTAAATACTTATTCTTATGCAATCTTTTTAATTTTCTTTATAATATTTCTCTTTGAAATTCCAGACATTTTTATTATTTTATTAATTTCTTTAATTCTAATAAATTTCCTTGTTCTAACCAATGTCGTAATTACTTCTGGCGGAAGAGGAGAACTCATTTCTGCTTCGTTTTTCATGGCAGAATTAACCAAATTTAGTCTTTTTTATTATAAATTTCTCATGAGAAACAGAATCTCCGTGCACATCTGAGAATATACTTCAATAAGCATGGCAACCAATTGTACAGCCTTAGAAGGGAGAATTAAGTTTCCACGGGACACTGTAGTAATCCAGTCTTTTTGATTAGCAGAAGTTGACAATGTTGTGGGAATTCCAAGATTCGGGTATTGCTCCATATGTTTTGATGCAGCATATCCTGCAATATATTTTAATCCTTCCTGGGATATCCGCTGTCTTGTAGAGATTTCATATATTTTTTCTGGGAGGCCTATATTTTCTTCAGGATCTCGATCGTTGGTAAATTTAACCGGTTTCAGAATGCCTTTAAGAAATTCTGCCGTTGCACATAGTTCTTTCTGCAGATTATCATTGACTTCTGATTGGCTTGTACTAGGACCCACTATTAATGCCTTTTCTTCTGAAAGCAAATCGGAGGTGTTTTTGTTCTCACAAAACTGAGATAATGAATTTCGACCTAGTATGTACCACTTCAGTCTGTTTAAAATCTAAAGCAGAGGGATGATCGTTTGTTCTACCCATGCTTCTAATTTCCGAAAAAAAGTTTTCTACCAGATCTTGGTTAAGTTTTCTTGTGATGATGTATTCAATTTTGTACTTGTACCTCATTGCCTTATACAACAATGTTAATGATTTATTATTTATTAGAATCCCCTCCTGATAAGGTAATTTCCTGTTTGCTTCTCCTACTTTATCTGTGGTCATGAAGTCATTCATTTCTGAGAGTATAATATTCTGATCTTGAAGGTTTATTCCGTAACTATGCAGCCCACGGTGGGTACCGAATTTAGAAACGGTATTAAATAAATCAAACCAATCATTAGTTAATTTTATTGCCTTTGAAGTTTCTTTCCATTCATTTGATCTCAACAGCTCGTTTTCACCACACCATTTCAAAGCCTTTGCAACTCTGTTGGAAAATAATTGTGCTGCCAAACTAACTTTTTGTCTTTGGGTACCACGGACACTTAAGTGTAACGGAGTTAACTTGTAAGCTAATTTTGTATCAGGGGACGAGGATGCACGTAAAAGTTCATGAATTGGCTCTGATGAAATGTCCAATCCGTTCAAGTTGAAACCATGATCTAGAAAGTGATTGCTGTGTAATTTCAATAAATGTGGAGCGTCTGAAAAAAAAACAAATATTTCTCGAGTTGAATCATTTGGATTAGGAAAACTGCAATTTAGTTTGGTAGAAATTTTCAAATCACGCCACAATTTTCTGTTACTTCCACCTAAATCGCTAACTGTGGCCACAACTTGTAAACCACTGCCTTCTAACTGGCAAATTATGTCTGTTAGGATTTCTTTTGACATTGTCTGATCATATTTATAGTATACGGGCTGCTTCCACCTTGCAAACAAACCACGTGCAAAAACAACTTGCACTGCCTTATCAGGTCCAATTATTTGTTCTTCCCTACTGTCAAAAGAAACCTCATTTAAATACATTTCATCAAATGCTAATACTGTTGCACGATCTAACTCCGACACATTTGTAGCTCTCGCCTTCATTAATTTTAAGACATCATAAGTACCCCTTCCTCAAGCGATAATTGTTTTACTGCCCATTTTCTCAGAGTTGACAAATCAGGTAACGGGTAATTTAATTTTGTTCTTAAGTATCGGTATGTTTTTGGACTTAGGTTTCGAAGTGTTATTGCAGTACCGTAATCTTCTACAGACCATTTCACCCTACGCTTTTTATTCAAAAGAGCATCAATTTGCCCAATAGTGAAAAATGGTTTCAAAATTTCAGCCACTTTAGATTTAACTTCTGTTTGTCTAATGTTTTTCAATGAAATTAAATCCTCATGTAATTTTCTTTGTCTTCTTCATGTTTCCTGTTGGCAGCTGTCAATTCCTTAATCCTCGTTTCTAGAGAGTAATTCTTCTCTTCTAATTCTTGAATTCTTTGTATTAGTATTTGGCATTCCTCTGTGACAGTAAACTCAGTGGCTCCGCGATTTTCCATTGTTACATTAGTGCTGGATGCACCTGTTGCGCTGAAGTGAAAGAAAGTTAATAGGTACAGTAGCCTACATGCAATCAGGAGCGTATTTAGGCCTCGGCAGACTAAGCAGCTGTCTAGGACGGCAGATTTGAAGGAGCGACTTTTAAGCTATTACTATTAATTTTTTATATGTTTTTTAAATTTTATTCATAACTCTTTTAAAGAGTACATGAACTTAAACGCACAATGAAAAGGATATGAATAACATTGGCAACAATCAGTTCAAATTATGTATTGTAATTAATGTCTAGTTAGGTTTATTAAAGAAACTGTACTCAACGCAATGAGCTGCGATCGCTGTCTGCAGTAAAGATGACGTGACACGCCTCGGCCGCTATCGCTACAGCATGCGCAGTCCCACACCTTTACTAAGTTTCCACCATGTTACAGCCTCAAGATCTGCACGTGTATTACTCACCCAGTATTCTCACTAGCCACCTGCTTGTATGATGGCTGTGTCACCTTTGCTTGAACCATAATATTCATAATGATTAAGAAAGAAGCGAGTCCACCGTTGTGACGTGACGGTTAAGGCTGGTTCACAATAAACCGGGAACGGAAACGAGAACGAGAACGGAAATATTTTTAAAATATTTTAAATGTTGTTAAAATATTGTAAATGTGAGCATTTACAATCAACTATTGCGAATGCACACATTTAAATACATTTATTTTAACATTTCCGTTCTCGTTCTCGGTGTCGTTTCCGTTCTCGATTTATTATGAACCAGCCTTTACCTTGCCCGTGTTCAAATCCTGGTTGCTTTTTTCCAAGGTTTTCCCTCAACCCCTTGAAACAGAATTGCTCCCTAACTTTCGGTGTTGGACCTCGGACTCATTTCGCCTTCATTAGCTTCAGTTAACCTCGGACTCATTTCGCCTTCTTTAGCTTCAGTTAAAGTACCATCTTAATGGCTTCAGGTCGACCAGGAGATCGTGACAGACGTTCTGGGATTCGTCTACAGGTGTCGTCTGTCTGGGGAGCTGCTCAAATTCCAGGAAACAGTAGCGGTTTCTACAATATACTACGGCAGGCCGGAGAGTGTAGCTCCCTTGGATATATGGCGCCTTGGAGGTCTCGTAATCTACTGTTGCGCGATGTTGGGGTTGAAGAATACAGCAGAACGCAAGCAAATGAATTGCGCACAAATGCCATCGATCTGCGGAGGGGCATATTACCCTTAACCGCCCAAATTAATTTATTTTCAAAATGTTATTGTATTTATTGTTCATTCAGACATCTAAATGTTGCGTAATGACAGTTATTGTATCCCAAACACTCGCATTCTACGTTAAAACACTGTGTCCATATGGACGCGCTGGGTACTTATGTTAGCAAATTTTATTTGTTCCAATGCAGTAAGTAGAATAATTGTATCTTACAATAACCATTAGGCTTACAGAACACCTATGAGTGTTAATATGGAAAATAATTTTGTTTCTTGAGAAACAGTCTCATATATCATCTCTGTCCGCAAATATAAAAAATGAATCAGCACACTTGAAATTTATTAGCGTTCGCAATACACTTCAAAGCATTCAACACATTACATTTTCCACATTTTGTGCGAACTGCTGACGTCTTCTTACTGAGTATAGGCCTACATACCTTCTATTTTTCTCAATTTTCTGGATATAGTGCTTCAAGCCATCATACCGGACGTCACTCGGATTTGTATGTACATGGTGGACTAGAAGATGGTCTTCCTGCCCTTTTAACAGGATTCATGTACGTCTTCAGGTAAAGTTGTACAATTTCTCGCCTGAAGTCAAGCTGAGTAGTCCTGGCTCCTGCTTTTTTCTTCATCTGCCATAAATTGTGAATGGATACATCAATACACCATGGACTTAGAACCCAGTACCATTTTTTGTTTCGAATCTTCATTCTATACATAGCAATATTTTCATCCATCCTGTGCACTCCTCCCATATTCATATTATTTATTTTATTTTATTGGTTTATTTTACGACGTTGTATCAACATCTCAGATTATTTAGCGTCTGAATGAAATGAAAGTGTGATAATGCCGGTGAAATGAGTCCGGGGTCCAGCACCGAAAGTTACCCAGCCTTTGCTCGTATTGGGTTGAGGGAAAACCCAGGCAAAAACCTCAACCAGGTAGTTTGCCTGACCGGGAATCGAACCCGGGCCACCTGGTTTCGCGGCCAGACGCGCTGACCGTTACTCTACAGGTGTGGACTATTCATATTATATTTTGTAATTATGTGAGGACGTTGTACGTACATAATCTTCTTCTTCTTCTTTGAGGAATATCTTTTCACGGACAAGGGCTTCACTCCTGCACATGTAGATGCTACGACAACAATAGAGGTATCAACCCACTTCGTGACAATAACTCCATCCTTGCAAAGAGAATGTTCAAAGTGTCCCGTTTTCTTTTTTATCAGGTTTTTCTTTGAAGGAAGGGGATATGTTTTTGGAATCTTGTTTTCCCTAATCGTACCTGTTCCTTCATATCCTTCTTCCCGTAAAAATTACAAACGTTCAAATCCTGTGAACACGTCGAAAAAAGTGGATTGGGAACTCAAAGATTTGCAAAGGATTTTTCTCAGAATATATACTAAAATTAGAATCAGGAATGCTCTCAAATTTGAAAAACTTCACTCCTGCACATGTAGACGCTACTGCAACAACAGAGTTATCCACTCTCTTCGTGACAATTTCCATCCTTGCATAGATAATGTTCAAAGTGTCCCTTTCCATTTTCTGCCAGGTTTTTCCATGAAAGAGGGGAACATGTTTTGGGGATCCTGTTTTCTCTAATCGTACTTATTCTTCCATATCCTTCTTCCCGTAAAAATGACAAACGTTCAAATTCTGTGAACACGTCAAAGAAAAGTGGATTGGACACTCAAAGATTTTCAATGGATTTTTCTCAGAATATATACTAAAATTAGAATCAGGAATGCTCTCAAATTTGAAAATAGTTCTCCTTGTTCCAATTTGTTTCTCTATTTTTATTCAAATTATCGAGATTCGTTAATTCCATTTCATTTTGTGTAGCTGTCAATCTTATTTCGGCTTCGGCACGGAACTGTGGCGGGTTAAGATCATCCAAAATACCGCCTTCCCCTTTATCACCTGGATGTTCGTCCGTGAGAACGACTGGGTCGGGAGTGGAATTATGAAAATTGCATCTGCTTCAGGTGTTTTTCTTCCCTCATCATAAATGATATCTAAGACTTCCTGCACCGTCAGACCCGGTTCTAGAAACTCTTGACAGTCCTCTAATGCAAATTTGAAATTAAATTTTGGATATTTCCACAAGTGTTACGACTTTAAAAGTTGGTATACTACTTTGACTTGATCTCTAAAACAGCCAGAAATGTTACGCGAAAAAAATAATAATTAGGTAAGAAATAAAAAGTTTCTTCTTCTTCTTCTTCTTCTTCTTCTTCTTCTCGAAACTTATGTAAATGGACTTGAATGGTTATTGATCTCACCGCTTCAGTTATGTTTAAAGATTTGAAGTAGGTATAGGTCTAATATATAATTTTAGTATGTCATTGTCAGTGTGTGTCAGTCATCTCCTCTAACGTGCTTAGCGGTCAGTAAACTTACAATGATAAGCATCTTTTTCGTCTCATAATTATGTAATTCTTGTAGTTTATATTGTTTTGTGCGAGATCGTGCGTATTTGCTTGGTTTCCGCACAAAACCAATCCGCTGAAGGTGTAAAATTCCACATTCAGTATTCCCAACCTAACACACATAGCAATTTCCCTCTTCTTAACGCTTAAGTGACATATTGATTTTACTGCTTTAGGCTTTTAACATTAATTTTAGAGACGTTCAATATAGTAATAATTATAAATTGGAAACTTACCACTGCAATTTCACCTAACTTGCACTGTTAATTATTGTTTTTAAATATTTGCAAAAATTAAGTAAACTCTACAACTCCACTAAAGTTTACTGCATTCGTGATGTAAGTAACATTAAGGAAGCCGTGAAAAAATAAACAAGATTCCAGATGCCGATGTTATTACTGCAATATGTTACATAAATAATATTGTTAAAATATTAATATGAACATTACATAACCTTACCGTTTGTTGTAAGTTCGCATTTATAGACTGGGGGGGGGGGAAAGACATACGTATATCACGGCCTGCTGGAGTATAGTAAACACAGAAAACATTTTAAAGCAACAATGTTGAAGATAGATATTTTTGTTTTCCAAATTTGCCGTCTTGAAGAGAAACCAAGTTGAAGATTTCATTGCAACTAATTAGAAATTCCTCTTTCAGGTATGTAATAAACGATCTTCGCACAAAATAATGTACGATACACGAGCGGTATGTTTTCTTTCAATTCTCGGAAATTAAAAAGCTCAACTACGTTTCGCTTTTTCAAACTTTTCCTCGAACATGAAAACTTCAACATACCGCTCTTGTAACGCATATTACTATTATCAACAGTAATCTCACTAGAGGTTTTGATTTATCTAGAGAAAATCAAAACTCCAGTGGGATTTAATTGACTATACACGATTAGAAGGAAGTATATAAAGATTAGAAGTAACAAAGTACTCCAATACAATAAAATATTAATTGACTTAGGAAAATACAACTGTCTTCAAATGTATTATTATACCATCTCAACATTACGCTAGATGGCAGTAGTGTTTGATGATTAGCTGTTTTCTTGTTATCAGTTGTGCCAACTATGGAATCTTCATTGAACTCTGTGGACGGTTACTAGTCAAGAAGGCTTTGTTGATTCAGTTTCATTTTTATTAAAACATTTGCATTCCACTTCAATGATCCGGATCCCAGTAATCAACGTCACTTGACAGATGATTTTCAATAAATCTTAGTATTAAACAATCTCTGATACGTGACTATCCATAATAGCATATAGCAGAAGCTATAACAAATATAACCTAAATAATATAAACAAGTGTTAGAAAAGTTTTAATTAGGGATGATGAAATAAACAAGAAACGTTTTAATTAACGACGATGAAATAAAAAATATACATGAATAATTTTAAAAGAAACAATTATTGAAAGTACAATTTTCAAATTTGAATGTTTTAGTGGTTGGTGGTTCAGTTGATGTTATATTGGACGTGTGCGTAAAAGAAGTGAACTCGATGATGTACATGGTGTATCCCTCAACTTATTTAGGATTTCCGAATGGTGCTCTTCATATATGACCAGTGATCTTTATTAATTCTTGTTCTTGAATGCCAGTGCGAGTCATATTTGAAAGTGCTGTGCATCGACTGGAGTGGTTTGTAATTGTCTGTTTTATTTTATTTTATTTTTATTTTTATTTTTTTTATGTCCAGACCAGCGCAGTTTGAAATGTTGGCAAACAAAGAAACAAATGCTAGGGACGCGATAAAATGAAACAGATGCTAGGGACGCGATAAAATTAAACAAATGCTAGGGACGCGTTAAAATTGTGCGGTAAGCAGCCATGATTGGTTGAAATACGTTCTTTTGTACCGTTTTATTGGTCAAAAGTAGTATGACATTAGTAAAAGTGTAATAGTCTCTATAAATTCCTAAATTTGTGAAAACAGTGGCTACTAAATTTTTAACCAAATGTATGGCATATTTTATGGGTAATCATGTTTTCCACTGGATTATTATTATTATTATTATTATTATTATTATTATTATTATTATTATTATTATTATTATTATTATTATTATTATTTCACTGATAATTTTTTTCAGCTGAGAACAATGACTGTAGACATTGAAAACAGAGACTGCGCGGTGTTGTAGCCTACCAGAAATACGTTATTATGTGGTACTTTTTCGTAGTTCTGCTCGCAGTTCTGTAGCAGTCACGCTCTTAGAAATTTCATTAGGCCTAAAGGAAAGGAAAATATTCGGTGAGTAATGGAATTGGGTGGTATCCGGAGCGTGCGGTCCATGAGCGATCGAGTATGGGAACTGAGTGAATTTCCGTGTTTTATCACGCATTTTCCGCACACTCTCTCACTTCTTCGTCACGAAGCTGCTAATGGCGTTGCGGCCGCTCGTGCTAAAAAAAATAGATGTTCTAATTTAACACACCATTTATTGCTCACATCATTGTCACTCAGACCAAGTAATAGATTTTAAGTGCTATGAATATGACCACAACGCACAGCTGTTGAAATTCAATTGAATAACGTAATAGAAGCTATTAAACCCGAGGATTGTATTATGACGGCATTCAATGTGTATTGTGGAGTGCTAAATGCTGCTTGTGCATTTCATTGGCTTGCCATTGCGAACGCACGCTTATATTATGGAGATACAGTAAATGTGACCGTGCACACTGGATTGAGGCGCAGAAGAGACGGACGATAGTCTCGCTGCTTTCTTGACCTCATCGCCACGCGCTCTTGTGAAAATCCCGGCACTCCATTTTATACGTGAGTAAGTGGATCCCGGGACCGTTGTGCAATTTACGACGAAATGAAACATGCCGGGTTCGTCCAGCCCGTAATGTGCCGCTCTACCGAGAGGCACAACAAACTCGATTCTAAATTATAGGCCTATACCGGGTGATTAATGAACTGATATGCCTAATTTGAAAAGTTGATCTCTCAGATGGCCGTGGTAAGAATACTTCCTAGTTCCTGTATTCATGGTAATATGATTATTATCATTGCTTGTAAACAGATAAATGCAGAATTATAATAATTTAAATTTACTAAATTGGAATATATACGGTTAGTTAAAAGTCCCGCACCACCTAAATAACTTTTGAAGCATACGGTTCAGTGACATGAAACTTGGTATGTGAGAATAACCATATACTAAGAACTCAATAATGGTATTACCGAGTTTTTTCTACTTCCGGTTTAACCGGGGGTAACTCCAACTCTCTTATTTTAAATGGAACACCCAATATATTATTTTATTTTTGAATAGTACTCATTAAGAGCTTTTCAAAAATTACCCACACTTGATACTTCTGTACAAATTCAGTGTTACTAAGTCAAGGAAACAGAAAAGTTTATCAAATATTAAAATAATAAACACGCCACCTAAATAACTTTTGAAGCATACGGTTCAGTGATATGAAACTTGGTATGTGAGGATAACCATATACTAAGAACTCAATAATGGTATTACCGAGTTTAACCGGAAATAACTCAAACTCTCTTATTTTAAATGGAACACCCAATATATATTTTTATTTTTGAATAGTGCTCATTAAAAGCTTTTCAAAAAGTACCCACACTTGATACTTCTGTTCAAATTCATTGTTGCTAAGTCAAGAAAACAGAAAAGTGTATCGAATATTAAAATAATGAAATACTCCTTCCTTAACAAAAACAAAGCTAGCTCACCTTCTAAATTATGTGTTCAAATTGGTAGCCCTCAGGTACTTTACAATGTGTCACTCGATCATAGAAACTTTAAGGAATGATTTAACCAGGCTTTAGGAATATCTTGCACCACTACCATTTTTATTTAACAGCACTGAATTTGTACAGAAGTATCAAGTGTGGGTACTTTTTGAAAAGCTCTTAATGAGGTTTATTAAAATATATATATATATATATATATATATATATATATATATATATATTGGGTGTTCCATTTAAAATAAGAGAGTTGCAGTTACTTCCGGTTAAACCGAAGTAGAAAATCTCGGTAATACCATTATTGAGTTCTTAGTATATGGTTATGCCCACATACCAAGTTTCATGTGACTGAACCACATGCTTCAAAAGTGTTGCGGGACTTTTAACTAACCCTGTATAATTGGTACAAACAAAACATTACAACAATGTTAAATCATCAGTCTAAGTCAGTGGTTCCGAAACTTTTTGAAAACGTGACCCACTTTTGGGAGAGACTTTAATTTGCTATCCCCTATTAACTTACCAATACTCAACCTCATTCCAAAAATACAAATTCCTATAAAATTGAAAACAAAGATAATTTTGCAAATCTGGCTTTCAGGTAGAAGTTTCCTGTAAAACAGGCTTGAATAATTTCAAGGGAAAAATTGTTCCGGGGCCGGATATCTTGCGTGGTTATAAAGGGAAGAATTGTGACGGTGTCGTGTATGGTTCCTGGGGTAGCTCAGTCGGTAGAGCATTCGTGCGCTAAGCGAAGAGTCCCGGGATCGATACCCGGCCTCGTAACAATTTTTCCCTTGAAATTATTAAAGATAATTTTACTTAAATCCAGTGGATATCATCCAAGCAACGACAAAATCATACTGATATGTTGCAACAATGACACGAAATATTACGTAAAAATTATTTCTATTACCTCTCCCTACTTCAAACTAATTTTGAACAACTTTTTGAGTATTTCCGGAAGAAAGTCAATACAATTACGACAGCCAATTAATCTATTTTTAGGGAGTTGCGTTCAACTGGCTAAAATTAAAAAAAAAAAGTTTTATGAAAAACCTCATTCAAATATGTACTACACTGATTTATTGTTGAAATTACACATCCTCGTTGACTATATTTGAACTAAAAGAATGCAAGAATACCTCTAGCTTTCAAAAGAAATTGCTAAATTTGTGTTCTTTGTAACCTGGTATTTATACAAAGAAGGTTTCTCTGGTGTGATTATTATCATCAAAACAAAAGTGAGAAATCTCCTTGAACTTGAATACATAATTGTATGTGTATCGAATACAGATACCACAGTTGAGAAACTACTTTCTGAAAAATAGGCACACTTATTGCATTAATTATCTTTTACTTTATAAATACCGCTAAGACTTACTGAATCATTTTTGTATATTAAGAAGTTGTTTTTGTTTTATTTTGTAAATCGTCTCGCGAGCCCCTTCAGCTCTTCACACGACCCTCCTGGGGGTGACGACCACTGGGAACCACTGGTCTGAGTTATTAGTTTCATTGTTACAGAAAATTTCAAAAGTTGGAAGAAATAGTTGAAATTATCAGTATATCTCATGAATGAATTGCGTGCTAATAGCTCAGGCGAGAGTCTCCCTTCGAATCCTTCGATGTAGGTCTACCTGCTGTCATAACGTGGCGGCTAAGTGAGTTAACAGATTAATTAATGGTGAAGGGCGGTTCATTAAATCAGCTGATGTCCCATACGATGTATTTATCACCAAGACTGTAGGCAACTACACGAAAATTAAACATGAAGTTTTGATGTATCAGTAATGAATTATTTTTGTGGTATAAGTTCCTTCAATAACTTCTTCCACCGTATAATAAAGAATGTATTCATTGCAGGTTAAATAAAGAAAACTAGAGATTTGTAATAAAAATCATTGTTCAACTAACCTTCTGTACAGCATTCACACGTTGCAAACGAATAGCCTACTTTGTTTATAAATCTATAATATTCTGCTTTGTTGGGCTTTGACGTTTAGTACAATACGTGACGTGCGTAAGATATAATAACGTTAAGTGAACGATAAATACATACTTACTTACAAATGGCTTTCAAGGAACCCGAAGGTTCATTGCCGCCCTCACATAAGCCCGCCATCGATTCGTATCCTGTGCAAGATTAATCCAGTCTCTATCATCATATCCCACCGCCCTCAAATCCATTTTAATATTCTCCTCTCATCTACGTCTCGGCCTCCCCAAAGGTCTTTTTCCCTCTGATCTCCCAACTAACACTCTATATGCATTTCTGGATTCGCCCATATGTGCTACATGCCCTGCCCATTTCAAACGTCTGGATTTAATGTTCCGTCAGGTGAAAAATACACTGCGTGCAGTTCTGCGTTCTGTAACTTTCTCCATTCTCCTGTAACTTCATCCCTCTTAGCCCCAAATATTTTCCTAAGAACCTTATTCTCAAAAATCCTTAATCTCTGTTCCTCTCTCAGAGTGAGAGTGCAAATTTCACAACCATATAGAACAATCGGTAATATAACTGTTTTATAAATTCTAACTTTAAGATTTTTTGACAGCAGACTAGATAACAAAAGCTTCGCAACCGAATAATAACACGCATTTCCCATATTTACGTTAAATGAGGAGTGGGCCATAAAAAGTAGTATGTCCAAAATAAAAAAACTGCTTCAATATTTCTTTAAATATAAGTGTCCAATTACACTTACGATTTTCATGCCAAAATACAGTACTTTCCGCAGTTATACATGAATGAAGTTCTTTTGGACATTTATTCATTTTCTTACATCAGCTATGTTTTGTTGCATTTTTTATTTAAAAATTGTGGACACAACTGCGTTTTGGAAGTACATTTCTCAAATTATTATTAGAACGAAAATGATTCATTGACAAATATAAAAAAGAGTATCAATATACAAATTCAATTTTAAGTTGTGTTACTTATTAATTTTCTGTATTTCCTTTTCATAGCCTACACTTAAAAATATGCATTTGGAAGTTGAAAAAACAACATTATTATTGCTTATGTACTGTAGGTCTACGTGTGTAAGGGGGGCGAAAGAGAGTGCTGGAGGGATACTGAGGATTATAAGCATAAAAGATGACTATAACGATGAAATGAATATTCATTGCCACGAGTAATAATTTAAATAAAACTGCAGTGAGTATATTATTCGATAATTTAGTCATTCCATCTCTTGAACATTGGTAGTGCTAGAAAATTGTCATTTCGTTTATTTGTTAACTATGTATTGAAGGATTGATGTAATGTGGTACAAAATAAGTGTTTTTCTATAAATTCTAGTAGGCTATTTGAAATTGAACACGTTTAATGTGATAATACTATTATTTTCAAAATAGTATCATAGTAATAGCTCTATTGATGAAAGCAAGACATAAACAGGAATGGTATGCTTTCTTTAGAGACGGGCTGTGAGTTCATTGCCTCGAGTTCGAACTATGAGGGACGGAAGAGTTGAGAATCGCAGGCAAGCTTCGTGGGCTCCGCGGGCTTGTCCGTGTCTGTCTCAGACGGACTATAGTTCATTGCTTCGAGCTCAAACTATGAATTAGTGGACTTGCTGTTTTACAGGTAGTAAACTTCAATCACGCGGTCTGTTCGTGCACATCTCTAGTTTCTAGCTTCTAAAGTCTAAACCAGCCATTTTCAACCGCTGTACCACGGCTCTGCCGCGAACGATCCGCTGGTATGCCGCGAGAAAATGAAAACAGTAGAGCTTGTCGTAGCAAAAATTGGAAAATTAAAAGTGAAAAAGTAGTAAAAAGTGAGTGCACTAGGATCAACTTTCAGCGAATGCAGTCCAAGTCAAGAATCATCTTTTTTTTTTTAATTGAGTTATTTTACGACGTTGTATCAACATATCAGCTTATTTAGCATCTGAATGATATGAAGGTGATAATTCCGGTGAAATGAACCCGGAATCCAACACCGAAAGTTACCCAGCATTTACTCGTATTGGGTTGAGGGAAAACCCCGGAAAAAACCTCAACCAGGTAACTTGCCCCGACCGGGATTCGAACCCCGGCCACCTGGTTTCGTCGCCAGACGCGCTGATCGTTACTCCACAGGTGTGGACCATTCATCCTACTCACCTTCTCTACCATCACTAGAAGTGTGTAACGTAGCCATGTGGAAAGCCTGTATACAGGGTGTATCACGAGGTTTCCCCCCGGTTTATGGAGGTGATTCCTGGTGTTATTTGGAACAAAAAATGTAAATACAGTAATGGGGTAACATACATTTTTTGTTCCAAATAACACCAGGAATCACCTCAATAAACCGGGGGGAAACCTCGTGATACACTCTGTATACATACTTGTGCAATAGTAACAATAACAGGTATAATTAAATGATTCCATCAATACAATCAAGAATTATTAATAATTGGTATAACCATTATATTATTAACAATAATTCAATGATGACGAGATATTGTCCGAGAAGGAACCCAATTAGAAAAATGTATTCACCACTTAAACAAGTAGTTGTGTTCTTATGCACTGATTTCCCATTTCTCGTTATCATAATTAGTTTTGTGTTCTGTTAATCCTATAATTAATTCAGTTCTGCTACAAGTAGCTCAACAATAATTCACTGTAAATATGTGGGCAAGAATAATTGGTAATAATTTAATCATTGCTATTTTCTTCGATGAGAGATTATCATCATGGAAATATGTCAATTTCTTAAGTGCACGATTTCGATGTGCTATTGGAACAACTTTCACGTAATGCCATACTGCGCATGTAGGTTTATGCACGATGCTGCCCTACCTCGAATGACCAGTTCCGTAACAAAAGGATAGGTCGTGATGATCCAATTGCCCTATCTGCTCGCTCTCCGAACTTGAACTCACGTTATATCTTTGGAGACATCTACAGAATATCCATCGATAAAACTGAAGTATGTGTACTTCGTCAAAGTATTCGCAGTGGTTTCCAGGAAATCTGAAGCAGACCTGGATGCCACGAAACGAAAAGAATATTAATGACAAAAAGTTTTCCGGTAAACGTAAGTAATGTCATTCATTTCAGGAGGTTATTCTTTGAGATATTTTAAACAATAAAGCTTAATACAATTTTGGTAGTTTTTATTTTCTTTTTGAGATAAAAATTGTTTTATATGAAACATTTGAACTATACACTGCAAAAAGGTTGAATAGAGTTGCCGGAACATTCAGCGTCATATGCCATTGTTGTATGAAGCTGAGAAGGCAGACAGGACCTAGCTGGTACGTAAATACAGAGACAAAGCGAATACAGTGTCATTCTATGAGTGTACAATATACGTTGACGTACAGCAGCCGTGGCGAAAATGTGATTCGCGAGCACATTGTGGCTCGCAATGATAGCTATGTATTTCTCTTGCTTCCTACCTCCTCCAACCCCCACCCTCTCACTTACTGGAGTCAAACTCTGTTCCATTTGTATTTTGTCTCTAATCTGCGAGTGGCGTATCGTCGCAATGCCTCTTTCGAAACCATGTACCTCTACAAAAACGAAAGTTTCAAGTAGGATGGGAGGACGCATTTTTTGCTGCCAATATGATGAGAATATTAAATGTATGATTTGTTTACAAGTATTACGAGGAAAACGGTTATATAACATAAAATAGCATTATACATTATTATTATTATTATTATTATTATTATTATTATTATTATTATTATTATTATTATTATTATCTCTGTACATCGATCCTTTTTCAGCAGATGTACGAATAATGCGGTTAGATCTTCAATTTAAACTCACAGATTTACAATGTGATGTTAAATGAAAGCTAGATGTAAGGACTTGACAAATGTTGAACTTTTCAAATCTTTGCCAAAAAATAAATATCCGAAGCTTCGTTCTTTCACTTGCTCTGTTGAAGCCATGTTTGCTACAACTTTCGTTTGTGAAAAATTATTTTCAACAATGAAAGTAATAAAAACCAAATTTAGATCACGACTGACAGACAAATACATTCGTGCTGAACTACGACTGGCAGTAAGTGACATAATTCCTGATTTTGAAACTCTGTCGCAGAGACATTCTGAAGACAGTTAATTTTAGATTGTGATAATGTGTCCTATGTTTTCTTATTCATATCTTTCTTCGTTACACGTATTAAACATTACTTTGTAACCTTATACTGTATAAAATTATATTTGAGTGCTTGTCGCAAGGAAAATGAAAATTCGTTAATAAGTCAATTGCTTAACTTCCCCTTCTGGTGTCCGCCTCCCTACATAGGTGCTATGCATGTTGCAGGTTACACAGTGGCTCGGCGCACGATCACATTTTCGTCACGGCTGACGTACAGTAACAAAAAAGACATTGTTATCAGAGAATTTATTTTCATAAACTTTGAGATCAGTCTGAAACTTGTCACCCTACTGCAAATGTCACGGCGTGGATATCCAAATGAGATGTTAAATCTGGTGTTGGTCTTTCTTTAGTATTCATGAGATACATCGGAACGACCTTGTGAAATATACATTTCATAATTTTTGTTGTTTTGAGATTGTCGGGAAGATGTATTCGATCACTTTTTGACTGACGAAAATGGCTTTTCCGTCCCTTGAATGATTTAATGTGGTTGAGCACACTTTCGATGATATCATCAGATATTTTGTTGTGATGATTATGATGTCTGCCTCGTTGATCTGTAGGTGGCATACCTGTAGACTTGAGAGAGTTCTGTAGTACCTGAACGCGCTTGTAAGAGATCTCATGCAAGGAAACGAATGCTTTGAAACACACTGGTATTTCGTCCGTGTCGTTAGATTTTAACACCCTTACCTTATAAGAATACTTTCTATAATGTGATTTAGCTACTGCAAAGAAATATTTCAGAACTGTTCCTCATAAGAGGAAGTAAGCTTATCATTTCAACGGTCAATGAACTTTAGTTTTTATATGCGAATATATTTTTTATGACTACCTGGTGTCTCTTTATTACATTATGCATTAATTGTATCAAAGCACCTAGAGCATATTACTATTTTTTCCTTAGAATTTATGGTCATTAAAGGCTTGATTTAAATAGCTATTAGGCTATATTATAACAATTTATTTGGTTTTCTTCTTTAACTCGGTCATTCATTCTCTTCTCTTATATATTATATTACTCTAATAGTTCTTAAGTTTAGATAATAGCCTATCATAAATTGTATGCATTAAATAACATAGACCTTTTTACTACATCAGAACAAAGTACTAACGCATTGCAAACTCTTTGCTCTTAAACTGCGAGTTACTACAGGAGTAGGAGGGTAGTAGAGTAGAGTACAACTTCTTGGTTGCTACTCCTTCCTCCGCGCAAGAAAAGCACAAGAAACATCATGCGCTCGAATGCTTATTCATCCTTCTTGCCGTATAGTCCTCATTTCATAGCGTGTTTGGGAAATGCCGTTGATTTAATTCCCAATACGCTCAGTCAATTCAAGAGAACAATGTGTTATGATGATAAAATGCTTGAAACAATTTTAGTTTTGTCCTTCAACTGTGCAAAAATTTGATCCGAACAAATGTAACTTTTCGTTCTGCGAAATCATTTTCCAATGGTACATTTGTTCGACTCAAATTTCTGCACATTTTAAGGACAAAACTCAAATTATTTCAATCATTTATTGTCATAAGGCACTAGTCTCTTAATTTGACTGAGCATATTGGGCTTTAAATCAATGGCTTTCCTAAAACACGGTATGAAATGTTTCATATAAAACAATTTTTATCTCGAAAAGGAAGCAAAAACGAGCAAAATTGTATTAAAATTGTTTGTTTGAAGTATCTCAATGACTAACCCCTGAAATTAATGATCTTACTTACGATTCACTCTGCATAGACTATAGGCCTAATGCCTACATTTATAATGCGATATATCTCATTGTGTACCACTGAAAAAGTCGTCTTGACAACTCAACTGGCAGAGCGCTGCCCTACGGCGAAGACGGACCCTAGTTCAAATTTCGGTGATGGTGGATTTTATTTGCGGTGGACAAGCCAAGATTGTGACAGTTTTCTCAGGGTTCTCTCGCCTTTCTCTCGTAGTTCCACCAACACACTCCATAATTCCACTTTCATTACCTTTTCTGTCTCGGTAAGTAAGGCACGACTTCTATTTTCTTGACGTCGAATTGATCGTCCGCCACGGTTTCTACAATAGATTAGTAGATGACACTGATGATGGATTTTAGACGACTTATAGATCTGCATAATGGGCACCAGAGCCCGCAAGGTTCTTTATTTCCTAACAGGGACAAGACGACGACTTCTGTAGATCTGTGTGATACGGAAGACCACCATCAGAAGTATTGTTGACTGAAGAGGAATGTATAGTGTGGCGGAGGCGGTTTAGCCTGGCAGCACTATCGACGCGCAACTTATTCCATCACAGGTGCTCAGAAAATCTTGTTGGACTGAAGTGTTAAGTGATAGGTATTTTATTAAAAAAAATCGACATGATAAGCTCAAAACTTCAGCACCAATATTAGTACTAAAATATCCATTTGGACATGAGCTTAGATATAAATTGAGGCGTCAGCCGGAAAAAGGGTCCATAAGCAAAATTCATGTTTCGAGAAAACAGAGATTGAAATATTTATTTTTATGTAATTGCGATTTGAATACACTTTTATCAAAATAATAATTTGCATTCTGTTACAATAATATTTGTCTACAAGTTTTTTGTTAAATAATGCATTCCGACTTGAATATTATTAGAGCATTTTACAGGCCCTTTTTTCCAAAGAGCAAGTTTATTTGATCAAAATACTTTCAATATGATAATATTTTAGCAGAAAGTAAATATCAGCATTGAACAGCGCACATTACAGAGGTTTACAAGATCATAATTATTTTAGTAAAATTATATTTCTTAGATATAGCTCGCAGTTACGTCATAAATTGTACCGAAAACGTAAGAGTCAAGAATATCTGTTGGGTTCAGAATAAATATTATAGGTTATTTAATATTAATGTACAATGGACTCACTTCAGAGTTTATCTTCAGAGTGCGGTTTACACTTTAGTGCACATCCTGGATGGACTCACACTCACTTTGAGGATTATCTTCACTGATGTTTGCTGAGTTCCACATCTACGCAAGGGTGTATGGGTTTATTCTGTTGCTACCTACCCGTATTGAAACGAAACTACGTAAGCAAGTAATTTTTAAAACGGAGAATGGAATCAAACATTCTTCCGAAAAAGGGCCTATAGACCTATGGGTACATTTTCCGGTTACCGCCTCAATTCTACAGTTTATTCTTGTTAGTTTCGAAATCAACATCAAATCATCAATTTTGATTGTAAGAAATTCCTTTGTATGCGCCATTCAGAAGATTATAGTTCTGTCATATTCGTACTAATAAATAGGGATAGGCCTATGCGTTTTTGTTTTCGCGTAAATAACGAAACTTACTTCAAATGAAAGTTGCTGTGTCTTTCGAAGTAGATTCTGAGAGACGTGTTGCTTCATAAATCGTGAAGAAAACTAAAACTCGAATGTTGAGTATAATATGAAATTTAAAAAGTTGTGGACTTTATAGCAAGAATAATTATTTCATAATGCTAAATTTTTTACTTCACGAAACACAATAAGCAACTGGAACAAAATTTCAAGTTTCATGTCTTGATATTGCTTTCTGACAGAGACCATGCTGTGCATATTAATGAGAAAATTAAACAAAATGCCATTCTTGACATTAACATTATAAGCGCTTTAGAAGAGAGTTGGCAGAAACCACTTTGTCATACAACAGCATTGAAATTGTATTTATTAGACAAAATGTATACAACTTCTTAGCCTTTTTTTTATTTGTTCTTCAGGCCTGTCTCGGGACCTCGCAGAATGAGGGTGATTGTTGAGTAAGATGGAATGATGATGATTAGGGGACGGATGTTGATGACCTAAAAATCTACTTAAAATGATCATTAAAATGTCCTTAAACTAATGGAAAAATGACGTAAAACTTAAAACAAATTACATTTAAATATTATTCAAAGTACACGCACCACAACTTCTTAAAAATTTGTCACCTTCTTTCAGCGACTCCCCTGCAAATCTCGGAGAGAGGAGGCAACTTCCTCGAATTTGGCTAAGATAAAGGAAAAGGGCATGCAAGAAATGAGGGTTTTAAGGGAAAACTATATATTTTAATAAGGGTTTATAATGTGTTTCAATCGGTGGTGGTACATGTCAGTGCCTTCATTCTCCGTCTCCTCCTTCCGTTCTTCATTTTCGTTAGCAGATCTTCCAGATGGGGGAGTGTGAATGACAAAACAAATTGTGGTTGCAGCTTGCATTTCTTGCAATCTTTGTGTTAAAAATACTGTCCTTCCCTTCTATGGGGACAGAACGCACTGTCCAGGATATGGTGAAAGTTTCTCCCCTTCCAAAAAAAATTCTAAAGACACCCTCATACCGACAAAAAAACAGTAGCATTCAAAGCCCTCACTTAAACTAAGCTGTTGTCAAGCATTTTATATTACTGTACTTCCGTTGTGTGAGGTGAAGCCTCCAATGAAATGAGGGATGGTCTTTACAGTTTATTTCAAATTATAAAACTCAAACTTCGCTATTATTCACTTATTCAGTAGGTAATTACTACTGACCTATTTGCTTAGAAAAAGATTTAACAGACCTATCGGCAAAGAAGAAAGTAAAATGTATTCCAAATGATCTAAAAGTTCTTCAGAGTATTAAAAATGACCAAAAAATGGCGAAAAAAAATATAAAAATGACCTATTAGTTCAAAAACGTCGAAAAATGCAAAAAAAAATGCAATATAAAAAGTTAATTTTTCACGTTGATATAGGAAGGATTTCTATATTAATAGGCATCGTCCTAATGTGAAAATTAAGAATATGACTTTTCATCAACATCCGCCCCCTGATTTTGATAATGGTGAGGGGAAACGAGAGAACCCCTAGAAAAGTCCCTCGCGCCCGCTTTCTCCTTCGTGTAGGGCGGGGATCGAATCCGGGCTTCTACGTTGGAATGTAGAGAGTCTAACCACTCCGCAACGGGCGATCATAGTAAAATATAATGCACTCATAATTTCATACTTAAATATTTATAAATTCTATGGTAAATTTCAGACACCTAAATCCTTGGAACATAGCATCATATTACGGAAAGGCTTTTAAAATACAGGGAGTCAAATCTATGTAAGGGACTGACACACTTGCCATCTCTCGGCACTACAATCTGGCAAGCAGATCGCGAATTTTCGAGGATAACATTCTTGCTATCACATGGCACTGCAGTATGGCAAGTGATCTTTCGAGTAATTAGTGGATTATATTTATTCACGGAAATTAAGGGATTCTTACCTGAGTTTTTTTACCAGTTTAGTAAAATTGTCTGAAATTTCCTTATCAGCTTCTGGAGTCTATTGAGAAATACGTATTATAAACACGGTTAGATACAGTACAGCAACGCCTTTTCTTCGTTCATAGGTATCTACTGAAGAAGAAAATGTACGAGTTGTGTTTACGAAAGTTTCGGCGGCGCTTTTTAGAAAATACAGAATCATCAAAACATTATGTCAAGTTATTTAATAAGTGACAGAAGTATGTTTCGTTCTCAATAAAAAAAATTGCACTCGGTTTATATGCTTATTAGTGAGTGTGAGCTCCGGTGAATATTACAGAACTTCATACATCGCTGCAGTAGGGCCTATATGTATAGAAGATAATGGAGAATATTTTGAATAACTGCTCGGAAAATCAGATAAATTATCTACATTTCCTTGAATAAATAATTCACTTGTTCCGCGAAAGATCACTTGCCACACTGCAGTGCCGTGAGACGGCAAGAATGTTTGTGCGAGATCGTGCGTATTTGCTTGTTTTCCGCACAGAACCAATACGCGGTAAGTGTGAAATACCACATTCAGTATTCCCAACGTAACACACATAACAATTTCCCTCTTCTTACCGCTTAAGCGCGACATTCATTTTACTGCTTTAGGCTTTTAACATATTATTTTAGAGACGTTTAACATAGTAATAATTATAAATTGGAAACTTACCACTGCAATTTCACCCAAATTGCAATGTTAATTATTGTTTTTAAATATTTGCAAAAATTAAGTAAAGTCTACTACTCCACGAAACTTATTGCATTCCTGATACAAGTAACATTAAGGAAGCCGTGAAAAAATCAACGAGATTCCAGATGCCGATGTTGTTACTGCAATATGTTATATAAATAATGTTGTTAAAATATTAAAATGAAAAATAAATCATTACATAACCGTACCGTTTGTTGTAAGTTCGCATTTATAGACTGGGGGGGGGGGAAAGACAGACGTATATCACGGTCTGTTGGAGTATAGCAACACAGAAAGCATTTTATAGCAACAATGTTGAAGAAAGATATTTTGCTTTTCCGAAGTTGCCGTCATTAAACAGAAACCAATATGGAGATTTCATTGCAACTAATTATAAATTCGTCTTTCAGGTATGTAATAAACGATCTTCGCACAAAATAATGTACGATACACGAGCGGTATGTTTATTTTCATGTTCTCGGAAATTAAAAAAGCTCAACTACGTTTCGCTTTTTCAATCTTTTCCTCGAACATGAAAACGTCAACATACCGCTCTTGTAACGTATATTACTATTTCCGCGATAGCTGCCGATCTGATTTCCTGACTGTAGTGCCAAATTGAAACAGCATCCAAATAGCACCGACAAGCCTCGATAATAATTTATACTGGATTCTTATACTTCTTTCTTCACTCTAAGAATTGGGATGGATTTTATTTTATATTAATATGTGAATATTTCCCTGACGAGATCGGCAAGGACATCACATTGAAACAAAAAAAGAATCTATGCCATAACTTTTCGGGATTCTCACTTACTACAGAAGAACTCTGTGAGCCACCGGCGTGGCTCAGTCGGTTAAGGCGCTTGCCTGCCGATCTGAAGTTGCATTCGGGCGCGGGTTCGATCCCCACTTGGGCTGATTACCTAGTTGGGTTTTTTCCCAACCGTAATGTGAATGTCAGGTAATCTATGGCGAATCCTCGGCCTCATCTCGCCAAATACCATCTCGCTATCACCAATCTCATCGACGCTAAATAACCTAGTAGTTGATACAGCGTCGTTAAATATCCAACTTAAAAAAAAAGAACTTTGTGAGGCTTAAACAGGAGAATGGTAAACGAAGTCCCGATAGTACGAACATTAATTACGGTGATGTTAATATTTTACTTAAACCAGGATGGGAGCTTGTTTCATAAGGATGAGATTGCAGGTATTATTCAGGAAGTGTAGACCATTGGTTGTAGGTTTATATACAGGCTATGATTATGTCAGTGTTGATTGCTATGAGCAGATTGCCTTTAGTCAAAATTTTGTTTTATTTTTCACAGTCATGTGAATAATATTTCGAATCGGCGAATAGCTAACGTTTTGTTGGCTATTTTGATGCTCTAATTAAATCATCCGCTATTGTCTTGCTCAATGTTAACAGGTATTTACGAGTTTGTAGCAGTACACGTAATTTAATAGTACAGAATAATGTAAAACCTTTGTTAAAAGGCACATCAATACTCACTGCCTTCTGGCAGGTTGTTTTCAGTACATTTTTTCCCCATCATCTGCCAGGATTGCAAAATCAATTTGGTAGTGACCTATGCCGTCGCGTGTTTGTGTAGAAAAGTTTTGAAGCTACTTGTTTGATGGAAAATTTTCCAGAGCAAATGTCAATTGACATTGCTATTACATCTGCTAAAAGCACTAATGCTGTTCCTACTGTTGATATTATTGCTACTACTGGGTGCGTCAAAAACACCTGACGGTTTTTGCAATGCAAAACCACCTCATTCTAGTGCCGAGGTCATGGAAAGAATGGGGCTCTACCTCCATGCCCCCAAGCTCCTTCATGGCATGTTACGGGGATACCTTTTTTATCTTTTTAATACAAATCATATCCGCTGAATGTCGCTGCTGTCACTCCATAGCCCAGTCAGTGAACACACGGCGCACTCTTTGGTCATTTGGTTTCGGTTCTTGAGTAAAAAAATTTTGTAAGTTTGTAATTTCAAGTCCAGATTCAAAATCTGCCAGTTGTGGATGATGAAAGACCCCACTCTTGTGCTCACTGAAAAAATTTATTTCCATGGATTCTCGCATACACTCTGACGAATAGCTACTGTGTTTTCATTGGAGCGTTTGCGTCGTTCACGTGCAGGCGTTGTTTGATTTGCGACAGAACCAGTTACCTCAAATTTTTCGATCAAACTCTAAATAGTTCTCTCGCAGGGACGGTTACGCATACTGTACACTTCACGTAATGCATGGAATGCTTGGCGAACGGATGACCCATTTTGATAATACATTTTAACAATTTCTACGCGATGTGGAATGGTGTAACATTCCATGATTGTTTGGCAACAACAACTGTAACCATGGGCAAAATATGACTTCATAAGCACTGCAGCTATTATATGTTAAAAGTATTGCACACTTACTGAAAGACCCGATATATGCATTGTTTTGATTAGGCCAGTCAGAGTAGCATATTTAGTATTAAATAGTTGTTATAAACGTAAATCGCTATACTAATAACATAATATGAGCAAAATATTACGACAGTGGTAGTGGAGTGAAATTAAGGTCACCTGAAACTAAGTATAAACTTATAATAACAAAATAAAAATCAAGCTGTTACCGGGATTCAAACACGACACGCTAACGTTTGTTTCGCACGCAAACATTATACACTTTAGCTACCACACAATTCGACTTCAAGCGTTTGCCAGTGTCCTTTCCACATTGTAGCCTATATGAGAGGTGAAGGTGGACACCTGGGACATTATTCGTTGTTAAATTCATGTCTTTGGACGTTTTGTGAGTTTTCAGTTTATCTAAATTAGGAACACACAACAATATAACAGGTCTAGATTCATTATAAAGATGATCGTATGGTCGCCAAAAGACGTCTTTAAATCGATCATTTTTTTCTTTCCACGAATGTACCTATATACAGTAATTGCATAAAAGTGCAATGAGGACGTGTAGTTGTCAGTAAAATGTAACTACAATTATGTTCCGAGAGAACTCAGAATAATTTCGTAGTAGTTTCTTTGGTAAAAATGGTGGAGTAGCTGTTCCATTGTAAGGACAGAGTTACGTTACAAAAGCAGAGTAGCAAAGCAAGTGGAATGTAATAGCAATTATCTTTGGGTCTGCACATCGGTATATTTCCGTTCTTCACAATGGCTTTTTCTCCACACGACTGTAGTTTGTGTGGAGTCCCAACCCTCCGTTTGGCTTAGAATACGGCGTGTAATTCTTTTATTGCAATTTATGGGACAACACAATGTATCTTGTTATTTGAGTGCGCAATGGGTTAGCTTTAAATTCCATTCTTTATCTCGCAATTATGTTACAGTAAAAGGAATGGTGGACTGTTAAGCAAAATTCTTTAAGAATTTTTACTTTTTCATTATACAAAGTATGAAGAGAAGATGGTGTGATGTTGCAAATAATCGATGTCAAGACTTTCAGCATCCCTGATACGAATAATTTGGTGTTTGGAATGTACGATTCCTCATCACACCAGACAGATTTTATTCACATTCAGTGTCTATAATTTAATTCTTTCGAAAAGGAATTCATACTCATTGAATAAGCAATTTATACTGAGATAGTAATGGATCTGTAACTGGAAAAATGAATGAAATTGCCATTCACTAAAAATCTCTATATACTTTCGTAACAAGGAATGTGTAACAAATGGAACGGCTTATATAATGTCTCCAGAAACTATTATATTAAGAGAATTATGTTTCGAATTCAAAAATTATATATACAAGAGTTTTTAAAAATCAGCATCTATATGATTTACTTTGTGAGATTGACAGATCTCTGGCCGTTACGGAAATAAGGGAAACAAAAAAAAAAAACCTTCGTTATAATGTGAAAAATGTTTTCTTTCGTGATTATCATGCCTGCGATTACAAATGTCTTCACAGACATATATGTATGACTTAAAGTTATGTAGCATATACATATTTCTGGGTCAAATTAAAGTACTGTTGGACTTTCCGGAATTAAAGCAAAGTAAAAACACGTTATTTTTCATAAAAATTCTACTTTTCTGTGGAAGGAGTCGAAAAATGTCCACTCTTTGTCATAAAAGGTGCTATACATAGACATTTCGCTAGCTCGCGCTACGAGCGTGCTAAACTAACCCCGGCTATCGACTGATTACTTGTACAGGATTCGTATCATATCATATCGCTAACACTGGTTTATGAATACGAAAAACGTTAGTTCGCTGATCATCCACCGGAAGCCCGCGCTAAGAATGTCTATGAATATGGCCCAAACAGTTTAAATCACACATAATCTTCAAAATGTCACCACTCAGTTTTAAGGACAGCTCAAAGACCTTACCTTTTATAAGAGTCAGCCATTTTCTGACTGCAGCTGACTTCAGATGAGTTGATGTTCTATTTACTTCCAGTCTACTGATCTTAGTGGAGCAGGGACGTGGGGTAGGATTAACAGGTACAATTGCACAATGGAAAAATCTGGACATGTGACTCATTGACATAGTTATTTTGACAGTTGATTCTAACAGGTGTATGCTCTTTATGACCTGAACCCATCACCATTGCAACAGAGAGTAACTCATTCGACTGCCATGTACGGTAGTGGCAAAAAAAACCGGACCGACCCTTGTAGCTGATTTCAGAGCCTTGTTCACTCCAGAGCACGATAGACTGGTAACTAAGACTTTCGTGGCTCGAATCCTGCCTGGGGAGGAAACTTTTTTTTTTGTTCCTTATTCAAATTTATTCCCAATACTTTTCGATTGCTGGTAAAATTCATGTTCTGGGAATAATAAGTTAATTAAGTAGTAAAATATCGCTGCAACAACAGGATGTTCTGAAATGAATGAATCATGAAGGATGAATCATGATGAATGATCATATTAAAGAAATTATCCCCAAACTAAATTCAGCTTGTTTTGCTATTAGATCTATGCAAAAGATAGTAAATATCAGTACCTTAAAAACTATATACTTTGCATACTTCCACTCGGTAATGAGTTTTGGAATAATATTCTGGGGAAATTCCACAGATAGTAACAATATATTTCTATTACAAAAAAGAGTAGTTAGAATAATAGTAGGTGCCAAATCTAGGGAATCGTGTAGGACTATTTTCAAAAAACTACAATAATGCCCATGGCTTGTCAGTATATCTTTTCATTAATAATAAGTATGTAATCATGAAAACTTTGCAACTAATTCAACAGTTCATAGCATAAATACACGTCAAAAAATGACTTTGATACTCCATCGGCAAGTCTATCGTGCTATCAAAAAGGAGTGCGTTATATGGCAGTAAAAATTTTTAATAGCCTCCCTATCGATATAAAAAATGAAACTCAAAACATAAAATTATTTAGGGCCAAATTAAAGAAGTACCTAATTTCTCACACCTTCTATTCTGTAGGTGAATTCATGACATTTAATAACACTTCATGAAATTGATATTAAAACTTTGTGTTGTACTAGTAGACTATATTGTAAATCTCGTTATATATATTTCATCTAGACTGTGACTATAAATTAAGATTTTATAATAGTATTAAGTTTTTTGACTTGTTCCATATTCTAGCTGTAAGCAATGTATGAATACCATGGAATGTTAATAAATACAATACAATACAATACAATACAATACTGGAAGGAACAGTGAACGGGAGAAGAGTTCGGGGTAGAAGAAGATACGAGATGTGAGATGGCATATATTAAAATAATAAGGATCATAATATACTGAGACAAAGATGAAAGCAGAAAATAGGAAATATTGGAGATTGCTGGATTTGCAGTGAAAAACCTGTCCTTGAGCAGAAAATTATGAACTTGGAGTACCCTTGCATGAAGCGAGTGCACATGTACACCAAACGCTTTCGCCGTTCCGTACTGGTGACTGGTGACATGTAACATGTAGCCAGGAATGCTGCAGTTTCGGGCGCTTGGAGTCAGTATTGTTAACAGTACGGTTCGAACCGTATACTTACGGTTTTATGCCCTATCCGTACGGTGTACGGTTCGAGCATTAAATCATACGCGTTAAATACAGTCCTGCGAAATTATCAATTAGGCCTAATTAGTTAGAGAATAATTTTTGCAGTTATTGTGCAATTTACAAAAATCTGTTCCGGTCTGGATATCCCTACTCCGTGAACATCCCTTCTTGTAGTCTCACAATCTGAGTTATTGACATATGATTGTTACGTGCTACGAGGTACTTAATCACAAGGTCTTATCTGTAGCAGTGGTTCTGTTTATTGTGCGTTTCCATGAACATTTAAGTAGTTCATTTCGCCTGTCTGAAAGTAAATAAAGTGTATATAAATATTGATTCTGACCTAGCGTAGGCGGAGAGGCTCATCGGGCTCAAGTCTCCCCAGTTTTCAAGATATAATATTTAAAAATTATATTATGTAAACCATGAAGAAACAATCCACTATTGGAATTGCGAGTGCGACACTGGAAGAAAAATATTATTTGACTGTTTCTACCGACAATGACTAATACTTGGAATAACAAATCCTTTATACAGGATGTTAAAAAAAAGTATCCAATATTTTAGAAGGTGCATCAAAACAAAAATAATAATAATAATAATAATAATAATAATAATAATAATAATAATAATGTCTAATAAACATAGGTCCTACGACACATATTTGCTGAGACCTGAACACTTGTTCATAGGAGGAGCTCAATGCGACGTCAATTTATGGCAATGCATTTCTCTGCCCTACAATACAGCAGACTACCAGATAATCATACCGTAGTTGACACCCCTGGCATGGAATGCTGAAAACAAAAGTTTAGTTGCGGATATGAGCGGGGTTCAGCAGAATGGTGTTGTGAATTTTCGTAATCAGCATGTGTGGGCTGATTAAAATCCCCATGTAGTTGTTGTTGGTGATTGATTAATAGGGCCATACGTGCTAACACAGAGATTAACTGGGGCTCGTTATCAGGAGTTTGTTGTTAACATATTAACAACAAATTTCGAAGAGTGCGTGATTCCTTACGCCAAAGGGCAGAGAAATGCATTGCCATGAATGGATGTGACATTGAGCATCTGTTATGAACAAGTGTTCAGATCTCAGAAAGTATGTGTTGTAGGACCCATGTTTATTATACATTATTTTCTTGTTTTGATGCATACTAGCACATCTTAAAGTATTGGATACTTTTTTTTAACATCCTGTATTTCTGCTGACAGACTGTTTTAAATCGACTGATGATTTTCAAAGCAATAGGGATATCTTATGCGAAGTTTTACCGTTAGATGGCAGGAGCGGTCCATGCGGCACAACATGTTGTAGGGCTGTATTACTCGTATGTCATATTCAACAGTCGATTTACTTTCTCACGCTTGTTGGTTTTCTGTGCGTACCAAAATTATATTTATAATTATTTTGTTTAAGCTAGTATAATTTAATATAATTCAGTATTTTCTTACCTCATAATTTAATTTAATTTACAATAAATATGGCGTAAACTTGTATAATACTGAATGATTCCCCCTAAGAGATGGATAGGGAGGTCAGCAGTATGCAGATTATAGATACGAGTAAATTGTTCATGAACCTAAACGAGAACTTTGAGAACGAAGTGCACGAATAAAAAAATAGGAATTTTGTCGAAGGTGAACAGTGTTTCTATTAATCATTAGTATTGTAAGTACCGTACACTAAAAACAGGATACGCAACCGCCAATGTGTGTGTTTTTTTTTTTTTTTTTTTTGTTATAGGGAAGGGACTAAGGGGCTTTAATTACTCGTATTTTTTTTCTTTGGTTGGAGAAAGATCAAATGCAATTTTTAATACGATTATGTAATATGTAGTAAAACGATTATTCGTGCGTTTCGTATGTTACGGGCTTGGAGTTTTGAATACCATGTAGGATGATTTTTCAAAATCTTAAGTTCAAACATGGTTTTAATAATTAGTTTACAGTAGGCCTACATTAAAGGCAAAATTCACGAAACGGATTCTTGAAGTGAAGGTTCACTACTTTATTATTTTATACAAAGACTATTTTATTCATGGTACGCCGAGTTAACTCTGTGGTAGCGTGTCTGCCTCCAGACTAACCGGCCCAGGTTTAATTCCCAGCGGGATCAGAAATTTTCTTGTAAAATTTCACTGTTGATAGTGATTCGTCCGTCGGATAGGGACGTTAAGCCTGGCGGCCACCTTGGTTCTATTCGACAGGAGTAGGCTACGTGCAGGCACCGGGTTTCCCCTTCTCCCTTCCTCACCTTTACCATCATCCTCACCCATTCCCTACATTACACTTACACGAACATTAACATACACTCACCCTAGTACACGATGTAACTCTTCACAGATACACATGCATAACGTGACCCTCCGAAGTGCTGTGCAATTTGAAAGTGGGTCACAGTCCTGCCATCTGTCCGCAGTATGCGGAACCCGAATCACGCAAATTGAAGTGGGTAAGCACACATTATATTATTCATAGGGCTATCTATCGTCCTCGATAATTAACATCCCAATTAATCGAGAGTTTACTGTAGGCCTAGTATCGTCCCATTGTAAAATGCAGGCGTACACTTCGGAGACTCTACAAGTACTTAATTATAATCTAAGCTAACATACGTAGTTTGCTGTCGTGGTTGCAATTGTTTTTATTAATTCTTTCTTTGTCCTCTTCCAAAATTAAACTGTAGCCAGCAATCCCTTACTGAAAGTAGTTCTTTTTGTTTAATAGCTAGCGCAATTTAAGTAGTAATATATTTTAATGTTGAAAGCGTATATTCAGAATCTTTCGGGACCTGAATGCACACAATTTTCCCCTGATTTTTACATTAGAAGCGAAACAAAAATTCAGCATTTTGAGTTCTTTTAAGGGTATTTAATATACTAATACACTACGTAAATCCTCAGTGTTTATATACTGGAAAACAATTGTACACGCAAAGCGCATCACTCAAAGTATACGCGCGCTATCTGTTGGTGCTAGTTAAGAATATCTCTATTATGATGCTTCCGTTCTCAACGTAGTAGCTACTGTCGGTGACTCAGGAGAAGACGAGAGCGGACTGAAGAGGAAGGGATGTGAACAGATAACGTACGACAACACGTCCAATATTTGTACTGCAGTAAGCAGAAACATTAGGTCTCCTTCTGTTCAACTTAGCTTTAATTTCCATACGCATTGTTACTCATGTTTCCTGCACGAGTAATAACCTGGCTACTGGGATGCTTATCTGAGCGATATTTATAATAATCAACAGCGATAGTCAGGAAGGTCACATTCTTTCCGCTCGTCTTCTCCTGAGTAACGGTCAGTAGATTTATTCAGGATCGGCATCTCCTTCACTCTTCAACGACGGAGAATGGATTTTGTTTCATAACTTTTGATGAGTCCCAATTGATTTCAAATTTCAAAGTTATAATTTTCTTTTAAATATGTTGCATGTAAGTTAGAGGCAAATTTTTAATATGCTGTTCCCGAACATTGCCTTCCTCCCATTATCTTAAATTCCTGGCTATGCCAATAATTCTGACTAGTAATTTATAGCGTCACTTTTGTATTATGTGTTGATGTTTCTATTATGTATCCTACAGTACTGTAGCAAATTTGGTATAAATTAGCGCTTTACGGCTCTGTAATAATAAATGCGGTTTATTTTCTATTTCGATGCGGTTTTCTGACTTTCGAAGATTAGCAACACTACTTGGAGTACGACACGTGTTCGTTGTAAAATTATGTGAAGCAACATACTTTGTTCAAAGAGATGTACAGATACGGAAATAAAATTTGGCGCTCCCTTATTGTATAGGCCCTAAGTTTCGCTTACAACTCACTGCGCATGTGCAGTAAACAAGAGCCCCTGCATATATGCTACCTGTGGATAGTTGTGCGAAATTGGTGCCTACTACAGGTGGACTCCCATCAAGACTCGCTCCAAATTTTAATTCCGTATCTGTACCGCGAAATGTGTAAAAATGTTTACTGACCCTATTACATAAACACATTTTTTTTTTAATTATTATAATAATTATTACTTTTCCCTTACTTCAGTGTTGCTAGAATCTTTTCTTCAGTAGTAACACTGTCGCATAGGCCTATTGGTTTTTTGTCTTTGTGTCAGCAGTCAACAAACTTGCGCCGCAGCTATTGTTTCTATCGATGTAAGGATGAGCCAGAAACTTCTTCGTTTGTAATTACGAATTTAATATTAAAAGTAATAAAGTGCATTGTCTTCTTTCTCTCGGTATGATCACTAGATATAAAACCTTTTCCAGTACGGTTGGTGGATGGATAATACAAGCGTAAAGATTTTTTCACGACATGCCGTTAGCAATTCGCATCTGTGAAACGAATAGAGATAGAGAGCCTACCTATTTTTTTATGTTGGTATCGGAGAAAGGGTCATGTGATCCAGCAAGGAAAATCATTCCTAGTCTAGTTATACTACATTGCGTCCGCAAACTCACTCCGCAGCGAGGAGACGGTGGTGTATACACTAGGGGCTGCAGTTATGTTGGTAGGTGGGATTCACCGCTAGCGGCTGCAGTTATGTTGGGAGGTGGGATTCACTCCACTCGAAGGTCAACACTGAACGCGTGTGAATGATTTTGCTGCCAACTTAAAACTTCCCGCTAGGAGATCGAGCATCTCTTCTCGCTGCGTATTGAGTTTGCGGACACATTGTATTTCTCCCGGTTGGCGCATTCCCAACCCATACCAGCTGACTTCGCTAGGGTCTCTTATTTACGCTAGCATCTACCTCATTCATTTCCGAACAAGTCTCCTCTGCGAGGGAATACTATGAAATTCTAATGCTGTGGAATTCGGAAAGCTGTTGACGACTAAGATGGGAAAACTGGAGAATCCCGAGAAAACCTCAACTGCGATCTTGTCCGCCACAAATGTCACTATGGATTTTTCAATGAAAAGTAACAGGCCTTACCGCTTGCGTTATAGGCCGGTGGTTTAGTCCAGACAACCATCACAGGAATGTCTTACATGAGTTAACTATATTCATCTCAGAAGTTTGTGGAGCAGCACAACTTATAGCGATAGAGAAGGAAAGAAAGCGAGTGGGCGGAGCCAAACAGTGCGTGCTGCCTCAGATTTCTGGTAGCCACTTAGTATTCAAAACAGAAGAGTGATTATCGCTTTCATTATTATTTTTTATTTCCCGTCCCCCCTCTCTCCCAAGCCTATCTATGTACAACCGGTACACACTTCTCACCCCAGACTAACTTCCTGCAACACGTGCAACAATGGTCATACATACTTGGTCGTTTTTGGACCACAACGCTGAAAAACAAACACCGTTTAAAGGCATCGCATGTTTCTTACTTTTTAAACGAAATAACTAAAGTGCAATGGAACCCTGCACAAAAACACCAATAGGCCTAAAAAGAGTTCTATAAATTTTTGCAAGGAAAATAATAACATAATGTGGATTTCTAGCGGAGATCTGCAAGAGTGTCAAGGAAGGACAAAATTAGAAATAAGGTTATAACTAGGGCCGTGACATCGGTATATTTGTGTTAGTTTGAGGTCGATTGAAGCTGAACAAACGACGCCGGACGTGTTTCAAGTACAGGCAGCGGAAGCGAATTTGACACACGCCTAAGCATGCACCTTCCGTGTTTTGTATACGATTATTACGTATTATAAAATCAAGACAATACAATCATTGTAAAGGGTGCGGCAAAACATCCTCCCTAATTTAAAGTTTAAATAAAAAATCTAAATAAGGAAACTTTATTAATATGAATGGTATCTTAACAGTGGGAATTTTTAATTTTTTGAATAACGTGTCTCTCAAGTGGTGTCCTTCACTATCAATGCATTGTTCAATGCGATTTCGGAAATTCTGCATCACTCTAACTAGCATTTCTTCAGGAATAAGACCAATTTCTTTCTCTATTGCATTTCTTAGGTTTGGCAAAGTCCTTGGCCGATGTTTGAACACTTCAGTCTTAATATGTCCCCATAGAAAAAAATTGCAAATTGCAAGGTCTGATGATCGTGCTGTCCAGGGGACGCCGCCACGTGAAGAAATTAAACGTCCGGGAAACATCTGTCTCAGGACTTGGAGAGAAATCTGAACTGTGTGAGAGGTGGCTTCGTCCTGCTGAAACCATACCTGATCAATCTGCAACGCATTGAGTCTTGGTGCCAAAAAATTGTTGATCATAAAAGTGTACCGCTGAGAGTTCACTGTCACAGTAACACCATCCTCTTCAAAAAAAGTAAGGACCAGTATCCGGACTCTTGCAACCCCGCAACATACAGTAACACGGTCGTTATATAGAGGATTTTCATGAAGTTCACGAGGGTTCTGTCCACTCTAATATCGGAAATTTTGATGATTCACGCATCCCAATAAGTGAAAATGTGTATGCAGATGCCGAAGATGTTGTGGTTCTTTTTAGTGATGAAGCACATTTTCACTTAGCGGGATGCGTGAATTATCAAAATTTCCGATATTGGAGTAACATAACCTTCGTGAACTTCATGAAAAACCTCTACATAAACGACCGTGTTACTGTATGGTGCGCGGTTGCAAGAGTCGGGATACTTGGTCCTTACTTTTTTGAAGAGGATGGTGTTGCTGTGACAGTAAACTCTCAGCGGTACACTTTTATGATCAACAATTTTTTGGCACCAAGACTCAATGCGTTGCAGATTGACCAGGTATGGTTTCAGCAGGAAGGAGCCACCTCTCACACAGCTCAGATTTCTCTCCAAGTCCTGAGACAGATGTTTCCCGGACGTTTAATTTCTTCACGTGGCGACGTCCCCTGGCCAGCATGATTACCAGACCTTGCACCCTGCGAATTTTTCTATGGGGACACATTAAGGCTGAAGTGTTCAAACATCGGGCGAGGACTGTGCCAGACCTAAGACATGCAATAGAGAAAGAAATTGGTCTTATTCCTCAAGAAATGTTAGTTAGAGAGATGCAGAATTTCCGAAGTCGCCTTCAACAATGCATTGATAGTGAAGGATACCACTTGAGAGACACGTTACTCAAAAAATGAAAAATTCCCACTGTTAAGATACCATTCATATTAATAAAGTTTCCTTATTTTGATCCATCTGTTTTTTATTTAAACTTTAAATTAGGGAGGATGTTTTGCCGCACTCTTTATATAAGGATAGGAGGAGTCATACAGATGTTTGATTAAAAGGTTCAGTTTCCATAAATAATGCACGAACTCTTCTTGGTGATCCAAGTATTAAAAAACAGTGTGAATATATTTAATCTAAGTTTGGATTTATCCCCTCTACAATCGAATGTCTCGAAAGTCTGGTGTCAAATTGGTGGAGCAAATTTCGGTAGTAAATAATCTCATCTCAAAAGTGAATGATCCGTAAGATGATATAAGCAAAAGGGTGTGTGCGAAAATGAACACAGTAATAAAAAAAAACTGTGCTTTCAATGCATTATGCAAAATTGCAAGAGTTTTGTCAAATGACAAGTGCGATTGTTATCAACCTGATATAGAAATGGATGATGTTAAATATTTTATATATACGCCCTTGGTTTCAGCCAATGTTGAACGCAGTTTTTTCTCCGCATACGAGGTTATACTATCTGACACTCGATGGACATTTTCATTTGAAACTTTGAAAATGAATGTTGTTGTTTATTGCAGCAAGAACCGAAACCACGCGAACAACATGCAAGAAAAATAAGATATGAAATGGATGTGATAAATAAATTAATTTAACAGTTAAATATAGAGAAAGCAAAATTGTACGCTCTATACGTTTTCGGCTTTCTAAAACTGTAATGCAAAACTCTTAAAAAAAAAAAAAAAAAAACTTTTCAGACTTATGTTTTACCACATTTGTGACAATTTAAGTATGATCTCCAATAATTATTCTCAACCTCACCAGCATTTTAGACCTTTCCGATATTAACCCTTATATACATTAATTGTATTGGCTTGATTTTATAATACGCAATAATCGTATACAAAACACAGAACGTACTTGCTTAGGCGTGTGTCAAATTCACTTCCGCTGCCTGTACTTGAAACACGTCGACTACATTCTGTCCGACGTCGTATATCAGCTTCAATACACCTCAAATTAATACAAATATACCGATGTCACGGCCCTAGTTATAACATAAAACATGGAAGTGCAAGGATCGCTTGTAGAATTTATCAAAACAAAACAATTGAGACAGTTTATGATGACAGGCGATAGATTGCTGAAGGAGGTGTATAAATGTATTCTAATGGGGAAGAAGGAAGAGAAGAATACCAAAATTCACAAGGACACAAAAATAATTGACTGTGAGAGAAAGGGAAATGGAGGATATGATATGTGAGAATAGAATAGAATGGAGAAGGGCTACATCACCCTGAACATGGGTAAAGGAAGATGTCCTAAGATATTGTAAAACCTGGTTATAAATAAAATAATGAAAAGAAGCAGACAAATACAAAGTATCTTTTTTATGATAGTTACTGCAGTTCTACGCCTGACATTCCACTGCCTTCTGGATCACGTCAACGGTTATGCCCGAGTAGCCGCAAGGTGGCAGGTACTGTTCTCCAACCAGGAGATTAACCGTGAAAGGAATGTGCTTACTATTGTGTCATCTATTAGAGCGAAGTAGAGAGATAATATTACCGTTATAACGTCAGTTTAAAAACCATGCGCTCTCCTGCATATGTTTTTTCCTGTATGGAGGGATTAAAAGACCAGGAGATTAACCGTGATCTAATGTTGTAACTAGGGCAGTATAAATATGTGTGTATCAGTGTTATCGTTTGTGCTTTGAGAGTTAGCCAATGGAGATGCGTGTACCCATGTGTGTGACCTTATGACATCACCATTCATTCACAGCATTATCCCGCTGCATCTCATTCCCCTGACACCTTATCCTGGTTGGAGTACAGTAGTGACTTTGCATATACTGATAATGTTAATAGCGGTGCGCACTGTCTGCCACCTAGCGGCAAAATAACTTTGATTGAGCAGGCAGTTCGATCCAGCAGGCTGTGCTTCAGAGTCGCTAAGACTATCATTGTCGGTGCAGCTATCCAAATTTATTACAATGTCCCATTGTTACTTTGGATACAACATCACGCAGCAACCTTTCAACATTTACAATTTTAAAAGTCTGGTTTCTCCAGGCTACTTTATTTATAATGTTCGTCCAAATAAACTCAGTTGAATTCAGCTCGCAGTGGCATGGAGGCTCATGAGTAGACTTCGTGGAATTGCCACGAGAATCTCAAAAAGTTTACTGCGCACGCAGTATAGACTGTATGAAAAGGGGACGAGCAAAGGATGGAGTATGCCTCTAATGTAAACACTGAGCAGTATACTGCGGTTACAATAAAACCTGTATCCTGCATTCAAGAAATATAATGAATGATCATTGAAGTAGCAAATGTCTAAACATGTAAATACACAATTATTTTATAGTGAAATATATTAACTCTTAAAATTTAATGTAAGATACATCATCCTTGAATAAGTGCATTGCAGTGAAGAGTTACGTACATTTTGAACGACTGCAAAGTAACCTCCTCCGATGGTCATTTAAACAGTTTTTATTTTGGGAAAATGTACGTTCACACGATGTAATACGTACACTACTTTTTAGTACACCTACTTCAGGTGTCTTGTCGTGACCTGATGGTACATCATTTATAATACGAAGTTGTTAATAGACAGAATTTTTAGCAATAATGTTTCTCTACTTACATTTCACTTTTTCTGAAATTAGTCCATTGTTATTTTGTGTAACGGTTTGTGATACTTCATCCACTATATTAAGGGCTTCTGAGAGTTGTAGTTTAGACGATTCTAACAGGATGATGCTTTTGGACACGATTTTAAAATTAGAATCAATGAACAGAATATCTTCCAATAGCTGTTCAGAAGGCAATGATTTTACAGCTGCAACAGCGGAACTGTCTGTGCTATCCAATGCATCAATTACCTCCATTATTTTGCCGTAATGTTCTGCATAATAATTAACAGCATCCAACCACGTTCCCCAACGGGTCAAGACTGGCTGTGAGGGTAAGGGTATTCCAGGGGCAATTATTTGGAACAGCAACACTCTCATTGTAGCATGTTTGATTGAATTCTTGTCTGCACTGAACAAATATTAAGCTTTGACTATTCCAACCACAGTAATGCAAAAACAAGTGCTTACATAGGTATACATTAGACGTAGCTGCTCTATCTATTTGGATCGGTCACAACTCTTAACATGAACTGCTTGTACTATGAGACCGGACAGTCGCTCACCTCCTCTATACTACCGTACATCGGCAACCTGATTGCATGTTGCGTGTGGCAATTCAACGAAGTCTACTCATGAGGAATAGTGTGGTCCTTTTCTTGTGCGGCCACGTCATTGCGATATCCACCATACTGATCCCTCACCATACCAACGGGCTCCAACAGTTTTGGGATGACCATATCAGTCGTGTATTGTATTTCATGTTCATGCAGCCATTTTTTAATAATCTGCTTTTCTCTCCATCTCCGTACCATAATTGAATCGCTTATTTCAGAAACTAGTCAAGCGCCAAGTTAGTCAATCGTGGGGGGGAAAAAAAAAAAACTTTTAAACATCAGACTAAATGGTTTGGCAGTGGCTTTAATATTTTTTGCTGAAAGTAGTATATATATGTCAATACTTTTTATCCAAGGAAAATAAATTTTGTGCGTTTTAACTTAGCTGTAAATAATACGAAAAAGTTTTTCACTTAACTGGTTTCTGGAATGAACGAGTAGTGCAAACGTATTTTTATAGCATAATTCTCGAATTGTTTAGGATTTTGTTATAAAACCCATCTTTTTTTTAAGGAAATGTGTAAAGTGTTTAGGGGTAATATTTTCAAGCAATAACTGACAAATTATCCCTAATTTGTTATGTGTATGTTCTTGTAAACATGTTTTAGTACGCCACCAGTCCTTAACTTATAATTGTAAGGTTGAGTGTGATCTTTTAAAAGTGTCTTCATTAACATTTTTAATGCCTAACTTGCTCTGGACCTGGTTTTTACGTTATTATTAAAAAAACACTACGGTAACCACAAAACACTTTTTCAATCAGTTGGTCACAAAACTATGAACACAAAATGTATCCGCAGTTTACTGCAGAAACCAGCCAAGCGCTGTCGCTTGAC